>NC_134826.1:63984382-64287435 GCF_004210375.1 Tachypleus tridentatus | reverse complement strand
AGATAAAAACATTATACATAATAATATAAAGATATTGAATAAGGTCAGAAACTATGGAGATTATGTTACAAACCAAAACCAAGTACAAATATAACTATGTACCCTAGTGTACCTATTCAAAATTATTGCCCATATGTAACAAAAACGTATTTTATTAAAATACCATTTTATCATGAAACAAAATCAAAATGTGACAAATTAGCTTGAAAGTACTAATACAAAATATGACATGAAAGTTAACTCCATTTTATCATGAAACAAAATCAAAAGTGAAAAATTAGCTCAATAGGACTAATACAAAACATAACATGAGAGGTTGCAACTTTATTTTATTAAGCTTTCTTATTTTGTGCTTCTTATGCTTAGAAGTGTGGAAAAATAGTCAGTCTCATACAAACACTATGAACAAAACCTTGAAAATCAAACTTTCATAAGCTCAAAAAAGTAGACTGCCCATTTTATCATTTGGAGTCGCTTTAAATTAATGTTTAGCATGCATTACAAGGATTAATTCAAAAACAATTCACTGACACAAGTTTCTTTTTATCTACAACTCTCTGATATAGCAGTGCTCTAAACTTAGCCTTCCTTTTTTTTTTCCAATACAAAACAGGTTTTTCAGTCATTTTTTAACAAGAAAATGCAACTATTACATACAATGTGCTGATAACAAAATATCAGAACAGGGATATTCTAAGGTTTGCTTAAGATAGTCCTGGCAATTATTTAGGTAATAAAAAAATCCTTTAGATAGTTTTCACCTCTTCTTGAAAGTGCTTCCTTTAGTATCTGGTTTTATGGTTTTACTTAATGTTTTATTTCAGATTACAGTGTGAAATGAGGTAGAGGTGGATATAGTGTTAAAATTTAAGGTGGTGTGGTTTGTTGGTTGTTGTTAAACACAAAGTTACACTATGGATTGGTTATGGTCAGACCACTATGGATACCAAAACTTGGAGTTTAGTTTTATAAACCTTCAGGCTTGCTGTTGAACTACTGGGGGGCTTAAAGCTGGGTTCGTAATTCACAGAAACTTTGATGACATTTACTAAAATTATTGAAGATCCAGAGGATTCTCAGTTATATAAAAATTACATTTCAAGAGATTAGTTCTCGTAAAAAAATATTTTACATTTTTCAGCTCAAGTGAACTGTTTCTAGGGTAAAAAAATACTCTGATAAATTAATAGAAGAAATATCTGTGTAAGTACAAAAAAACTTAGAGTAAAAAGAAAATTGTCACTCACTCACTGAATCAATATTCAACCTTTCCTCTTAACTATAAATTGACAAAACTTACTTTCTTCTTGTGTGACAGATTCATAAGATAATATAGAGTCATCTTCAAGCAATCCTAAAATGAAATTACATAACATATTTAATTGAAAAATAAATATTAGGTGAACTGAAATCTGAAAAGTTAACTACTCTTCAAAATCTTAATTGTTAGTTAAAATGAAGTCTTTAACTTTATGTGCACAGGTATGGGTCAAAGTATGCATCCAATGACCATTTAAAGTGTCATTCAACATGGTACTATGTATTTATTTTATCATATGCATATTTAGTTGGAAACAGTATTAAAAATTCAATCATGAAGAAATTTCTAAATCGGTTAAACCAAAATGTTATGAAATTCCTATATAACTGTAAATTTAAATTAAATATGGAAACAGTCTTGATAAATATGTAAAGTTTGGCATAAAGATTATATGGTTGTCTTATTTAATATTCCAAGCCTCAGAAAATAAATGATTTCAAAAGAACTACAGTTTGTGTTTTCGTATGATTTCTAAGTCAATAATACAAAAAGAACTAGTTCACTCTAGGTTTTTAAGAAGAAAACAAGTTTAAGACACTGTTATATTATTTTAGAAAAACAAAATGTTTTTTCACAACCAACGATATATATATAATTTAATTGTTTACTACTGTAAATATAAATATACTCTCAATTCATATGCATAAAAAGTAAATACCATTTATTTAACCTGTATGAATAGCATGACATACCAAACAAAGTAAAATGTAAACATCACAAAAAGTCCCAAAATTATAAAAATCAATTTCATAACAGATAAGTCTATCCACCTTGAAAAATGTTTACACAGATGCACATAATCATTACTTTAGGACTAAATGATGCATAACCTTGTTTAAGGCTACCACATATTCAATGACTGAAGTTCAAATGTTAACAACTGAAAATGTTGTGGCAGAATGCTCAGTTTCCGGCTTTCTTAGCTTTATGGGAAGAACCTCTTTAAACTGAGAAAACCAGTTCTTAATCAGAGAATACATACACTCCCTCTACATTTTCAAGTGTAGAAATTTAAAGAACAGAAAATAAAGTCTGATCAGTGTTCTTTATCTAATAATTTATAAGATGATGTCTCAAAGCAACAAACTAGGCTATACTTACATTTCTAAACTGAATTACTTTTTTACTTTTCTGTATCAATGACATTTGTACCACGGTGAAAGAAATTTTTCAATAATTTAATAAAAAGTACTTATAAGATGAGTAAATGCATTTATGTAAAGCAGTTACATTAAGAACTGACAGAAATTTAGTGTGTATTAGTACATAACACGAGAAGACCAATAAATATATTTTAGGATGTTTGTTTACAGTATTTAATTATCAACAGAGATATAAGAAGTGAAGGATGTGTACTGCTTTTGAGTTATCCACTAATTAATTACTACAAGTAACCTGTGTCTATGAAGGTGGTTGAAGAAAAAGTCACACTGATGTACTTACCTATTCTTCTGAATTTAATGGTTTGTTGGTTTTTTTCACCTAAATGGCATTTCATACACTCACCTTCTTCATCACGGATATTGCCATCCTTACTTTTCATAAATGGAAACTTTCTTGATAAAGAAAAGCTTTTCTTCTTCTTCTCAATTCTCAGCTATTAGATAAGCAAAAATAATTAGTAAATATTAAACACAACCATTATGTGACATACTATTTCTGTGTTTATATAAGAAAAAGAGTAAATGATACAAAACAAAACAGGCTATATAATAAATAATGTTGTCTTCTATGAAAGAACTAACTTTTGCAGCTTCTTGTTTTATATAAGCTATTTATGTTTGATATTAATGACAAAGTAAAAATTTGAACTTCTGATCTTTCAAAATAAAGACTTAGCTCTGAGTTACAGTTTAACATGGTTTTTTTGTAAGGGAAGAATTAAATGTAATAATTAAAGTATCCTAAAGAAAAAAAAAAATTATTCTGTGTTGCTATTTGTATTATCAATTTTAAAATAGAATAAAACTGTTTTATTTTAACCTAGATCAAAATGTTTAAAAATGAATTAACCTTGTCTTCTAATGTTACTCAATTCTCAATAATCTAATTCGTTGAAAATATTATTAGTAATTAATTAACCCTAGAACTGCTGACTTTTCAAACATATTTTTTCTAAATTGTTTTACACACAAAATTATTTGTGTTGGTTAAAGAGTCCCTAATAATGTACAAATAAAACAAAATCTGAACAAAATATAACCAATACTAAAACTACTTCCACTAACTGCTTCCTTTGTATTTCACAGAGTAAACAAGTGAGTTCAACTCATAGTTTTGTCAACTCTCTATGCAAGTGTTTCAACAGGTAAAAGCTCAAAATTACTCAACATTATGCAATACTTTGACCCCATATGAAAAAGTGTAAGTCTAAGTATTAAAAAAGCCTCACCTTCCCATTATATTGGTGTTTTCCTTCAAACTTGACAGTTTTTAACCTTGCTCTTTCTCTCTGTTCAGCTCTAAAAATACATGTATGAAAACAAAACAAACACCGTTTTATCTTGAAAATATGTCTGAAAATGTCCAAAATTAACTGAAATCTTATATACTGTATTTTTATTTTGCACATTTAATAATTCAAGTCTTATTTAAAGCTTTTACTGTTTCATGAATGTTTTATGGATCTACAACTACAAGTTTTAGTTTTCTGCTATTAAACATAACTCAACGTTTAACAATCATTAAATATTGTTGCCTCCTGCACAGCATATTTAGTTTTGTGTTAGTTTGTATCAAAAACATCTAAAAAAACCTATTATGAACAATGTTTCAAAATCAGAGTATGCAGTTAAATTCAACTACTTTAATAAAGGCTTAACATTGAGGCCTCCTCTTCATAACAGATAAATATTGTGGCCCACTTTTCATGAGAGTGAAACAATGGGGCCCAGTGTTCTTACCAAGTCAACACTGGAGCCTGCTATTCATGATGATATTGCTTCAATCATACAAATGATTACTTCAAATTTATATTTTCATTCATTGCCAAGAAACTTGCAATAAATTGTAGATAATTTTTTGCGATTCAAAATGTACATTTTACAAAAAGCCTTGAATTATGTCTTGGTATAAAAAACCTATTCTTTAACCAATTTTCTTGGGTTATTAACGTTTTCTTTTTAACCAAGTAGGAGTTTCAAATGTACAATTTTTACCTGTTCTTACTAGGAATAATACCAATTAAATCTTCATCATTAGGATGTATAATGCAAGCTTGCCACCACTCATCATCACTGAGATCTATGACACGTAGAATATTACCAAACTGAAAGGCTAGCCCTTGGCCAGGCAAATCACTGTCCTTAGAAGGGTCATAGTCAAATAGTGCTCTAAAGAAGGAAGAAGATTTTCAGTCAACGAAAAGACTATTGGTGTATGTGTTGTACTTAAATTTAAGATTTAAACAAAGCCAGTTAAAGTAATAAAAAAATGGTTTTATGAAAACACATAATTCAAAAAAGTTATTGTTTTCAAGGGGCAGGTAATCAATCATAGTGCATGGACCAAGTAACTAATTTTTATTTGTCTCATAACTTACATTTCTTTCTTTTTATAAAGTTAGTGTCTTCAGAAGTACTGGTTAAAATGATTAATTTATACATATTTATTTGTATTATTTGTTCCTTATTTATTATATATATAAATATATAATTATTATTATAAGGATTACTTTGCATTGTTAACTTGGAATATGTATTGAAGTTCAACCTAAACCTTATTGTTTCAACTGGACAAACCTCACAAAATATGATCCATATTATGACCAAAATTTCCAAGATTTTGTCCAGTTGATAAATGAATGGATTCTAGTCATTCTTATCTTTTGTCTTACAATGTACTCTCAGTTACACCAATGTGTTAAATTAGCTACACAAGTTACTGAGTTACTTTATACAGGGTGTTTGGAAAGTCACTGTGCAGTTATGTTTTTATTAACAGACAAAACTGCACAGTGACTTTCCGAACACCCTGTAGTTCTGATCTATGTAAGTACCTTCCACTGACAATGTTTTTATTGGTTATTAATTTTTCTTTCAAATATTAACTTGTAAAACATCAGTATCAAATGGTATTATTGAATAATAAATCAGCTGAAAATTTTAATACATAAAAAGTTTAATTGCCGAAATATCAAATGCTTTTCAATCTTTTCCAAATTGCTTAATTTTTTTGTGGTTAATAGTGATTTCTGGCTCAATTCAAACAAATTCAGGCACAAGTTTAAATAAAGGCAATTTTGTAGCTGTTTTATTCTAAAGCTATCTACACTGTCCATCATGGGGAATCAAATCCATAATTTTATAGTTGCAAGTCTGTAAACTGACAAATAAGTACAATAAATAAAAAGAAATTTTATATTGCTTGCTACAAACAGAAGTCATTATTACGAAATTTAAATACTGAGTAAAAACAAATGTTCAGAGACTAAACATTATGATCATTATGATCTATTTCATTTTGTGTAAGTTCAGGGAGATTTTAGCTGAATTTTCTAAACTGTTTTTGAATGTTTTTATTACATCAGGATTAGTTTATAATTATAAACCTGGCCATAGAGTAAAACATGATATTTATAACTGATTTAACCTTTTTTTCACCTTTTTTTTGTGGGAGAGTATTTAGGGATTTTTCACAAACGCATCTGGTCATAATGATTAAAAATTACTGAGATGTAAATGAGTTAATTTGTTTCAAAATAAAATTAAACCGATGCAACATTTTCTCAATTACTCTGAAATGCAGAATTCAATAAGAAGCCAGAAGATCTATGGTGAACGTTACAGAATATGTTATGATCTGGATTATACGAAGCATAAGTCAGTTCCATATTAGTAGTATACATATGCAAATAGATACTACTTTCACTAACCTAACATATAAAGAAACATATCTGGATTATATGAATCATGAAATATATCATTGTTAGTACTGTACAAACAGAGATAGATAGCAACATTACTTACCTAACATATAAAGAAACATATCTGGATTATACGAATCATGAAATATGTCACTGTTAGTACTGTACAAACAGAGATAGACAGCAACATTACTTACCTAATATACAAAGCATGTTTCTCAAATGTTTGAAAGCTATCTGCTGTTGTATGTAGTATTTCTTCTCTATGATCTTGAGCTTTGGCTTCAAATCTATTGTACTCTGTAATTACAAAAAAAACAAAACAATCACTGCCAAAAGAAAAGCAACTTTGAAATGATACCCAAAGTTGTTGTTTTTCATGAAGGTAGTGCACATAGTTTATCTACAGAAGTTATATAAAAACTTGACCTATACCAGTTCCAGCAAAAACGTTAATATCTGCACAAGGCAACTACATCCAAAATACATCTGTAATAAAAAATAAGACATATAAGATTTAAAACGTTCATTGATGACAGAGGTACATAAAGCTTCATGTATTTTCAAATACACAAAAGTAACAAGGACTATTATAAGTTTTAAACAATGCATGTTTACCATAACTATAAACATGTACTTTATTACTGATGAGCAATATACGATGCCATCAGAATTAAAAGATATACAGCTGAAGAACAATCTACCAAGTTTTATCCATTTATCTTCCCATTCAGATACATAGATAGGTTGCGCTACATATGAGCTACTGGTAGATCAATATCATCAATCTAAGAGCATCATTTTTGTTTCATTTTGTCTGAAAGATTCATTAGAGAAGCTTCTAAACATATCCTACCATCCAATATCTTATTAGACTGTTAGCTAATACTTTGTAAGGGTACTTATTTTGTGTACAAAACCCATCCATCATCTTATTAACACTGTTAACTACTACTTTGTAAAGGTATTTATTTCCTGTGCAAAATCCATCCATCATCTTATTAGACTGTTAACTACTACTTTGTAAAGGTACTTATTTCCTGTTAAATATGCAAAAATTTCAGACATTTTTTTAGATCACAACCATCTCAAAAATAGTTTTTAATAATGTAACTAAAACTAAAAATGGGTACAGTCATAGTAGTGTTGGGTGAAAACATATGGTAAATTGGTTTTTATAATATGAGATTATTTATTCATCAATAAGAGTAAACTAAGCATTAGTACTGGATGAAAACAAGGTATGGTTGATTGATTCATATAATACAGGGTTCTGCAGTCATAACTAAGATAGCTCTGAACAGTAGTACTAGATGAAAACAAGATATGAATAATTCACTTAGTACAGAATTCTGCACTCATAGATAGAATGGAACAGTTATAAAACATGAAAACAGAGTATGAAAAGCTGATTTATGATGATGAGAAACCTACTTGAAGTAAAAATGTACTCTCAAGGCGACTGGCATGGGTATTAAAAATTAATTAAAATAAAGATTTAATATCCATACCAGCCATTTTCAGAAAAGCCAATTCATTCAATAGATATAATATCTTACTAATAAATACATTACTGAATTTAATACAATACATAAATACAATACTGAATTTATTTTAGTAAGTCAGAAGAAAATGTTGTTTGAGCAACAATTATTTTAATGTTATTTCAATACATATTTGCATACTTTACCACGTTTACAAGTTCATTTGAACCTCAAGATTAGGTAAAATTATATACTACAAAAGTTACCAGTAGACAGTCATATTAACAGACCAATATAGCAAAAAACACCCTTCCAAATTTTTGTCATTTCCAAAAATGAGAAATTACAAATTACTTAGCAAAGTAAGCTTCAGCACTAAACAAATCATTCAAAAATATTATCATAAGTAAACGTGATCACAAATTAGTAACCATTCACTGTTTATTTGTAAACAACACAACAAGTTCTTCCAGATCTCTATACGTTTAAATATACAACCATGTGAATATTCTCACAACCAAAGCTTCTCATTCATCCTGATGCAAGAGGTTTGTAAAAATAAGACAGTCATACCTCCAGGTTTGTATTTTAAATAAGACAGTATTACCTTCAGGTCTATATGTTAAATAAAACAGTCATGTCTTCAAGAGTATGTGTTACACAAAACAGTCATACCTTCAGGTCTATATGTTAAAGAAGACAGTCATACCCTCAGGTCTATATTTTAAATAAGACAGTCATACCTTTAGGTCTATATGTTACATAAGACAGTCATACCTTTAGGTCTATATGTTACATAAGACAGTCATACCTTCAGATCTATATGCTACATAAGACAGTCATATCTTCAGGTCTATAATTTAAATAAGACACTCATACCTTCAGGTCTATGTGTTAAATAAGGCTGTCATTCCTTCAGGTCTATATTTTGAATAAGACAGTCACATTTTCAGGTCTATATGTTAAATAAGACGGTAACATCCTCAGGTCTATATGTTAAATAAGACAGTCATACCTTAAGGTCTATATGTTAAGTAAGACAGTCATACCTTCAGGTCTATATTTTAAAATCATAGAACAAGTCTGCCCTGCTCCTTTTAGAACACCTGCAGCCTCTTCATGAGTGGCACATTGAAGGTCAATTCCATTTACCTAAGACAAACAATGAAAACCAAAACTCCTATCACAGTTACCTCTTATGTAAAAATGCAGGTTTTATTTATTTTCAGCATAGGATGCTAGTATTTATATTAAAAATGAGGCAGTCAAAATCACAGTAATATACAAATCTGAGTACACGAGAAGAGATTCAACTGCTTGTTGTAGAAAAACACAAATATGTTTCAGGACGTTATGAACTAAAATGTCGTCTTTACACTTATGCTTTTTCTATAACAGGTAGTTACTACCACTTCCAGTATACCCATCATGAATACTCTGTCTAAACAATCTACCAAAGAATATACAAAACATTTAAATGACATCTTATTTTAGTTTGTTAGAACAAAGTACATCATATTGTATATTTTTCTTCCAATGTAGTACACAGAAGAATGTTGTAACATGCTCAAACATTGTAGAAATAAAGGAGTTTAATACAAATAATGGAATGTTGGACATTAATAAAGCACTAATATATTACTCTGGTTGTATAGTACTTATAAGAGTAAATCTCTGGTAAGTTAAGATTAGGTTTTAAGGAAAAGATGTAATTTGCAGCTAAGGTATAGTTGAATATTTTAGTTAAATTGAACACAAACATAACAGAATGATTTTAAATTAAAGTAGCTAAAAAAAAAATGAATTTTACTTATATTAACTTTACTGACAGGCTGAGTGTGAATGTTTTGAAAGTTTGCAATACAAGTTGAAATCCACATTAATGGAAAAAAACTATATTTAAATAAAACCTGATGGACATTTCAGTCCAATATTTTTCAAATTTTCAAGCTAGTTTCCATTTATGTTTGGTATTGTTCCATTCATGCAAATGTGATCTCTGTTGCAAATTACCTTATATGGAATTAAAATGTCCTGTTTTATTTGATTCTAAGAAGCTACAGCTAAATTTAATTAATAATTATGTGAAATTTTCCATTGTAGAATGTTCACAGACACATGAACTACATCACAATATCATAAAACTAAATTATGTTGTTTAACTAATAACAATATTAAATTATGTAACATTTCAATGGAAATTTTTTCTGTCTGGTATTTTACCTGTTAAATCTCTGTAAAAAAACCTCAACTATTTTAACCTTTCCCATAACAAGTATTATTTTATTCTTACCGAACAGATCTGGTCTCCTCTTCTCAACTTGCCACAAGTATCTGCTGCTCCTCCCACCAAGATATGGGAAATGAAAATTCCTTCTCCATCCTCTCCACCAACAATATTAAACCCTAGACCTGACTTACCTTTTACTAATACCACTTTTCTTGCCTCCCTAAAATAAAAGGAGCCCTTATTAGACTGAATAACAATAGTTTCCAAACAAGTAACTGAAGGCATAATGAAAGTAATTCTTTATTGATTCCTTGAAGAAAATACATAAAGTAAATGTGGTAGACATGATCAGAATTACAACAAAATTTTATGTTGAAAACAGAAATTTAACGTTCTCCTAAATTGAAATGTATTTCTGGTAAATACCTTCTCTCACAAAAAGCTATCTGGACTTGTAATAACATTTATCAGTGCATGTTTTTAGGTCCCACAAAAAGCTATCTGGACTTGTAATATCATTTATCAGTGCATGTTTTAGGTCCCACAAAAGCTATCTGCTTGTATATCATTTATCAGTGCATGTTTTAGGTCCCACAAAAAGCTATCTGGACTTGTAATAACATTTATCAGTGCATGTTTTTAGGTCCCACAAAAAGCTATCTGGACTTGTAATATCATTTATCAGTGCATGTTTTTAGGTCCCACAAAAAGCTATCTGGACTTGTAATAACATTTATCAGTGCATGTTTTTAGGTCCCACAAAAAGCTATCTGGACTTGTAATATCATTTATCAGTGCATGTTTTTAGGTTCCACAAAAAGCTATCTGGACTTGTAATATCATTTATCAGTGCATGTTTTTAGTTGCCAATAGCCTTTTACTTCCATATATCACTGTATACTAACAAGCAAATAATCATGCAGCAACTCTCCACCAATAGGAGTGCAATGCTACACCTATTGCAACTAGCACCCTCTTTACTCATGAACATGAGTAACTTTGAAATTGGTTATTTATAACTATCCAAACCAATTCACCCTAGAAGTGAGATGGAAAGTTGAGAAATATGAAAGAAGATAAATATCAATTAGAAATATATTTTCAGTTTTGGAAAATATTAAATTCTAATATAATATTTTACCTCCTCTCACAAAAAACTAAAATCTTACACTGAACTGGTGGATGGCTGGTGAGAAGATGATCCCTCTTTACGAAGTGTTCAAAGGAAGACCATGAGATGTGATAAGGAATGAAAAACAGTACACTAGTGGAAGACTGCACCATTGATAAGTGGCAAGGATTCACATACTCTACTTCAAGAAAGAGAGAAATAATGCATTGACGAGTCTAGAGGACTGCAGCACTAAAGACAGTGCAATGTGTAGCTGCAATACACTATAATGAAAAATAATCAAATTGATGGTGTGCATCATCCAACACCTAGTTGTGTCTGAAATTGTACATCAGATTCTCAGTATGGCAAAAATGAAATGCCACAGATCAGAGTAGATCCCTGTCTACTTTACTCATGGTGGTGGTGGTAGTGGCAGTAGTGGTGCATTTGGTGTTTTCTGGCACGAAGCAACTAGGCTATCTGCACCAAACATCCAGTAAAATGTTAAAGTAAGGTAAATCATAAAAAGGAATCAAGGAAACACAAAACAAAGTTGAATTTTTGAATTAAAACTTAAACATATGAAATCCAATTTTTATATCTAGTGTACAGCAGTAAGAGAGAAATTACAGTAATACTAATTTTAAAGGACATTCTGTAGCATAAACTGAATGGTCATAACTCACCAGCATGATTAACAGGTAAGTGCAAACATCAGCATTAGCCACCTGAAGTTGGCCTTTCCAGTACTGGTATCAAGTTATTTGATATTACGACCATTTTCTAATTTCATATCAAACTAGTTGTACTTCAAAAAGGAATCATAAAAAAAGGTTTAATTTATGAATTAAGAACTTAAATAGTGTTAAAAAGGACAACGGTTTTAAAAAACTAAAAACATTTGTAAGGTGGACAATGTCACCATTGCCAATGACAACGTCCAACATTAACCTTGGGACAAAACACGTCTAAAATGGTGCCATTGTTGAGAGTCGTAATGACTGCAAGCCAGTAAAATGTGGCTTACTGCAGCCTGAGTGTTACACAGACAACACATGGGTGCATCAGTCCCAGATAAAAGAAAACAATGAGTTAAAAAACTGTGACTAAGACATAGTCTAGTTAGAACAACTTCCTCTTTCCAATTCTTATGTCCAAAGTCCAATAAAGGGTTTTATTTGGAAAAACTTGTTTTTACGTTACTCACTCCAAAACTGCCAACTGGTATGAAGCCGAGCCTTGAATACAGGACCATAGTCCACGTATGGAACAGACACAGCACTGATTGTGCTCGAGCAGACAAATTTAGCTGTGGTGTCAGCGAGCTTGTTCCAGTGAATACCAACATGGCCTGGTATCCATAAGAACTAGATAGAAGTAGATGTCAAAGAAAAATGAATTAGTCAGTTTTGGATATCAGAAAGAATAGGGTAAGAACTGATATGAAGTGATTACAGGGCTAACAGAGAGCTAAGTGAATCAGTACAAATAGTACAGTTCATGCACTGCATAGCTTCTATGTGATTCAGGGCAAGAGAAATGGTGTACAATTCAGCAGTGAACACAGAAACTGTACAGCAGTTCTGTGTGCAACAACTGAATCATGGTAAACAATGGCAGAGCTCACAGAGTCATATGATTTCAAACTATCTGTAGAAATGGGAATGGAAGGATGGTTCAAAAGATGTTCGGCAAATTGAAGGTGATACTTCCAATCAGGAGTATTTGGCTTCCACAGACGACTCAATGAAAGGTCACATTTGGGGATGGTAATTAGCCATGGTTGGATGAGTTGATCTGTGGATACCGCTATGTCATTTAAAGATAGACCCAATTCATACAACTTCACCTGGAGACGAAAGCTAAAAGGAACAGTGGCAGACCATCTATTATGAAAACATGTGGCCCAATGAGGAAGGAAAACACAACCCAATGTGGGATGCTGTGGAAAAGATTAAAGTCTTGAAGCATACAGTAAAGACAGTTGCAAATAATGAAGGTGTAGAGGGGGTTCATGGGACTCAGTGTACAAACTCTGGACTAGAGAAGTGCAAAAGGCCCCTGTGCAGAGCCAAAGCCCCTGATGGTGAACAAGGTCCAACATTTTCAAGGCTGAAGGCAGAGCCATATACCAGAGACCCATAGTCTAGTTTTGATCAAATAAGGGCATGATAGATTTTTAGCATGGAACATTGATCTGCTCTCCAAGAGGTGGAAGAGAGGACATGGATGATGTTTAGTGCCCTTGTACACTTGACACATAGCTGCTTGATCAGAAGCAACAAAATTAGGTTAGCTAATGGTCAAATATAAGCCCCAAGAACTTAGCGTCAGGGACAACAGGAAACACAGCTTCACCAATACAGAGTTCAAGATCAGGGTGAATACCTTGATGATGGCAAAAGTGCATACAAACTGTTTTGGAGAGAGAAAGGTTGAAACTGTTTGCTGTGGTCCATGTTAGTAAATGATTGAGGGAAGTCTGTAGCTGCCACTCAATATACCTCATATTTGACCACTGACATGAGATGTGGAAGTCATTGACAAAGAGACCGTATGCAATTGTAGGCGTAATTGTCCACTGATGCCATTAAATTAGTCTTTATAATTAAAACATCAGAACATTGGTAGGTCCATAATTCCATCTTTATGAATGAAGATTCAGCGTATCGTAGTAACGCCTTGGCTGGAAAAACCAGTGAGGATTCTTGAATCGGGAATGTTCTTTAAATCCCTATCAACTATAACTCCTCTGGAAGAATTCAAAGTCGCATGGGGAGTAACCTCAATGGGTATATCCTCATTGAGGTGTAAAAATCTGCCTATAATACTGACTGTACAACAGAGTCATCCATGCCTGGTCATTTTCCAATGATGTTTTTTCAACTCTTTCATTTTTATTTATTTTATTAGAAAGAGGGGTATCCATATTAAAGAAGCTACATTTCAGTTCCCACTGACCTCACCCACCATGAAACCCTATGAGAGGATGCACTACAGTGCCAAACAAGGACACTGCAGCAATGCCAGGGTTTTGTGAGCACCATATCCAAACACCAGCATCAGATACAATGTCCACAACACTGTTGAGAACACCCAACACTGGAACTTGGTTGACCCTAGCCCAAGTGGACCAGCCAACTGACCCTAGGGGTGTCACCCCAAGACTGCCCACCTACAGGAATTCAAGGCCAAAATGGTGTGTTAGGGTTGGACACCTCAACCACCAGTATTCTCTTCTCCCCTTCATGGGTCACCATGCACTGCAAACATGTGGGTGGATGTTTAGATACTAGAGGAGGTAAACTGAAAAAACAGAACCTTCCCTGGGAGGTCCCTCACCACGTACAGGAACCCACACTGAGGGGACTTTACAGATGAATGTATGGTCCAAGAAAAGCATATCTATGAAGCAAGACTACACGATACACCTATAAATAGTGCAGCAAAACACCTCATCTCAACACTGGGCATAAAATGAACTTGTGACATGTTACAGTTTTACTTTTTCTGTATTTTATATCTATGCATAGAGGACATATTGGGCAAAGCCAATCAACCAACACCTAGCGCCATCTGGAATTGTACATTAGAACCTGGTAGGAAGAATCTTAACATCACAAACAACTAACATGTTCACATGTCATACAGTGTGGATTTAAGACTAGGCATACTTAGTTGGACAACACTCATCACAGAGTGGGATCCAAATACGTGATAAAGGTTCTGTAAAGGAAAAGAAAAAAGTTCAGAGTAATTACCACCACAGAAAAACAGTTACAGCACTAATAATGTCCACTATGATGGAAATGTAAAGCCAGGAACATAGTAAGGTGATGGATCCAATGGGAAGAAAACATGAAAAGGTGAGATTCATTAAGAAAAGCAGAAGAAAATGTGAGGTGAATGAACTGGCAAATTCAATCCAGAAGGAAGATAGAAAAAAGTTATGGGAAAGACTAAGATTTTGTAGATAAAAAAAAATAGATTTGAGACCATGGAAGGGAGCAATACGTGTCATGTAGCCTCAGAGAGAACTGACATGATTAAGGTATGACTGGGATATTCTCAAAGAGCATGGGAGGGACACAGGAAATAAAATATAAATACAGAATATAACACATGAAAATGACAAATCCAACCAAGTAGGAAAAAGGTATGGCTAAGTCTTCAAAATGATACATGACTAACCAGCATATTCAGGAGAGGAGAGCTGTCCAAGTCCGAAACTAAAATATTACTAAAAACATTGTCAAGACAATCATCAATGTGTTTTGATTGTGGCACGGCAGTGGTCAATTCCCCATGGACCAAAGCTGTCACTTCACTAGTTGAGAATTGTGGTGTTAACCCATTAGACATGGCCAGAAATACCACTGCTGAGGTAAGAGTAGTTATAGTCATGAACACACAAGACTGGGGGAGCACAACTCTCGAAATTGAAACAAGAGGGCAGATAAAATAAATCTAACTCTCCCTAAAACAGATTAAAACATACAATAACCAATTTAAAAACTCACAAAAGTAAAAAAAAAATGTGTGGATAAGCTAACAAAACCATTAGTAAAAACACTTCTAATCAGTAATTCTACCACTTGAGAAGTGATTAACATTCGTATGATTAGAGAGGGCCCTAGTTATGATAGAGAAAAACTGCTTCTGGTCATTGTTATTTGTGAGTTAATATGCAATAATACATGAATGTAACAAGGTTAGCAAGAGATAGTTTGTTTTGATAGAGAAAAACACAAGTTGAAAAAAATTTTATGATAAAAGATAAGATATCATATTGTTAACGATACAAACTATGGTTTACAACATATGCTTAAATCACAGTTAACAGTAAAAGCAATGGGTTTACAGCATATGCTTAAATTACTGTTAACAAGAGAAACACAGATAACATAAAGGAGTTGTCTTATTTGTATAAATAACTTAAAATAATCATTTGACATTAAGTTACAATAATGTGTCAAAACAAATGAAAAACCATATTAATAAACTTTATCAGCAACTTCTAACTCACTGGTTATCAGAGTACACTTTAAGGAAGCAAAGTCTTGAAACTATAGGAATTTTCTTAAGCATGTATCAGGTTCCTAAAACTATACAGTAATAGGTTTTCTTTGCTAGTGCTATTTCATAACAAACAATTAACACTACATGAAAATGTAAATTACCTTTTATTCATTAAATAACCATTGTTGCAATATCAGTCTGTTCAATCTCTTTTCTATTATTGATACAGTCACCAGGCAGAAAAAAAAGTTACATTTTCTTGGACCCCAGTTTTCCTTAATTGGTGTCTTTATATGTTTAAAACAATATTACCGAAACTTATTGTCTGGATATGTTTTATTTTGACCAACTGGTTTTGTCAAATTACATACTTTTTTAATAGTTTCTAAAAGTGATCACAAACTTGGGAGATCTGCATTATATTTCCAGCTGTCTCAACTTGTTTACTTTCCACAATGTAGAGCATACTGGCTAGGTAGCGTCTTATTTAAAAATACGAGTAGTTAGGTCTCTTCTAATAGTTAGAAGTTGGAGGGTTTGGCTAGTTGAAATATGTAAGGTCAAAACAATCAAATGGACATCACATGGTGTTTTAAAATGAAATTCACACATTATTTAATATAAAGATACTGATGAAGTACAAGTACATTAATCAGAATAAACTAATGAAGTTTATTACATAAAAATAACAAAAGTTACAATGATTAACTAATGTGTTTTAGATATTACAGTCTAATCAAAACAAGATTAAAATAATCTATGCAAAAATTGAAACACTGAGTAAATGCTGACAGGCAGATCAATAAGGAAGACATACAGAAAAGCACTTGGTTTTATTTTTTTTCAGGTGTGGTTTTACAGACAAGGTTGTCAACACACAGTGATAGAAAATGGAAAACAAAATCTCAAACAAGAAGCAAAAATGCTCTATAGTACAGTAAATCACAATGAGGAGTAGTTCCTGGAAAATTGTTCTATACATAAACAAATAAAAGTGTGAACTGGGCATGGTTTTAGTAGTTAGTGTGTGAAGCTAAGCATTTGTGGTTCATGTCCCATTGTCACAATCAAACAGGCTTCAAACTTTAGGAGCCATGAATATACTAAAAGAGTGATGATACATTTCCACTGTTCGGTTAAAGAAATTGATAAAAATTTGACAGTCAGTATTGTTGACTACCAATCTTTCCTCTTGTTTGCCAAATCAAAATTATCAGTGGTTACAAACAGATAGCTCTCACGTAGGTTTACACAGGAGTACAAGATAGAAATATCATGGCAAAAACCAACACAGTCATTATCACAACTGCCCCAAGAAGTGATCAAGACAATCCTGAATGGTTCCAACTTTAGAGATTACCCTCCTGGGGCCAAGTTTCCAATACTATTCTCATGATAAGTTTCAGAACAAAAACAAATTCAGCTTTTGTTTGTATACTACTAAGTTCATTGTTCAATGGAGAGAAATGTAACAGCAGAAATATTTTCACAATTACAAAACTAGAACTCAAACTCAAGATTAGTTGTTTAAATTTCTAATCCAATAACTTTGTTCACGTGAAAATGAAGTGCTTTTTCCAACTCATTAATAGTGCAATACATAATTTAATTTTTTTGTTTATCTTTCTTTTCTGTTGCAACTCACAAAGATCTCATGTTTTAAAGAAGAAATCAAGTTATTATATTAAGACTTTGAGTTACTTCAATAATAAGATTTTGTTTTGAGATTGTGGAAACACAAAGCTGACTTATAATTGAGAATTGAGTGATTATACTGCATTTTTCTTTTCATCAAGACCTTTAATAAAAACCTAACTTACTATTTTTTGTCAGCACATATTTTTCTTATTGTTTTTTAGTAAAAACTGTTTTAAAGTTACTTGAAGAGCAAGAACAAAATGACAATAAAATTGCAATTCAGTTTTTTGATCTGAACAACACTTTTGTGAAAGTTGGCTAAAAAGCCAAATCAGAGCCCTTAATATTTGGGTATAGCCATCATTATATTTTAATTATTTGCCAGAGGAGAGGAAGCCAGCTGACAGCATCCATCACTACAAAAGCTTTGTTTGGCTCTTTGAAACAAATTACATAATTGATTGTTATTTCAGTAAAGTGCTATTATCTGAACACATCTCAAACCTTGGATCACTTGATACCCAGCTAACTAACTACTATGTCACTCAAAGATCCCAAAAGACACAGAAATAAGTTAATTAAGACTGGTAAGCTTTTCAAACCTCCAGTAAGCAACTAGTTTGGTTTGGTTTGTTTTGAATTTCACTCAAAGCTATACAAAGGTTATCTGCACTAGCCATCCCTAATTGTGCAGTGTAAGACTAGAGGGAAGGCAGCTAGTCATCACCACCCACTGCCAACTATTGTGCTACTCTTTTACCAATGAATAGTGGGATTAACCATCACATTATAATATGATGTTTTGTGTGATGGGGATTTGAACCCGAAACCCTCAGATTACGAGTCAAGTGCCTTAACACCTGGCCATGCCAGGGCCCAGTAAGCAACTAATCAACATACTTCAGTTGGATAATTAACACAAACAATTACAGACAGCATTAAAAATTAAAGATGGCAAAATTCATGAGTAAATACAACATGTACCTGCCATACAATCCCAACATGGCCAAGTTTTAACACTGGAAAAAATCATAAAAGTTACAACAAAATCAAAAATTATCTACATTACTGAATGAGACTTGCAAGAAGGTATCTTTGTATCAAATCCCATGCAAGTTGGTTGACATTACACATGAATAGTTTATAAACATTCCAAATTGTGCTTTCCTCAATGAAAAATTGAGCAAAAGACACAAAAATATACCACACAGCCTAAAATTATGGTTTTATTTAGCCTTTTGACCTCCCCTAAAAGGAAGAAAAACAGGGATATCCCAAACATTTTATGTATATGCATGGGACTTATAAAAAGTATCCTTTTGCCAAATTCCATGCAAATTCATATAATTATGGTGGAGAAAGTGTCAAAACCTCCTAAGTTATGCTTTTTTGTAACATCATTTTGGTTACTGCATAATTACTAAAACTGAAAAAATCCACAATATCTTGTCAATATGTAGGACCAGTAGAAAAGTATCTTTGTAGCAAATCCTACATAAATAGGTCAAAATATAATGGAGTAATTTACCAAAAACTCAAAATTATGCTTTTTTTTTGTAAATTTCATTTTGGGGTTGTTTGACCTTTGATCTCATAGAATCCTTAAAAAGGACTAAAAAAAAAGTTAAAAGATGTCTGGGTACATTTAACCAAGCTCCAAGGCAATTTGCATAAAAATGAAGGAATGACCCTCAACTGAAAAGTGTCTGTGAGAAGAAAAAAGAATAGAAAATCAGTATGCCTCTCTGCTGAGATATAAAAAAAACTAATTCAATGAACATTCAAATAACATTACAGGTATAAATAATGGTTGAAAATACTGATATTTCAGAAGCTTGTTCCACAAGTAGTTTGGTCTTATGTGTTTGTAGAAATGACTACAGGCCACCCCCAATCCTCCATCCAGTCTATTCTGTTGATATATAATCCCACTACCAAAAAATATCAGAATTTGAAATAACCACAATATTATTATCCTCATTAAAAGAAACTATCAAATTTCATAGTTTTTCAAACATACATGTATAGTTAGTTTAAATTGTTTCAATCAGTTGTATTCTGCAGTAGTATCAAAAGAATCAAACTTTTTCAGCATGGTTTTCACAACAGCAATTTTATTTCAAGACTAAATAATATTAAACATTGTTTGTTTGGTATAAAATTCAGTGCCTATAATTTAAAATCAGTTCATAGAGGCAGTTAATTTCTTAATATTTATGAAAATATATTTTTCTGCCCTTGTTACATCTGGTCATAATCAGATAGCTGGATTGCAGTTTGAGTACTTCAAGCCAGCTTTTATGATTAAATTCAACGTGGTCTGTGAATAATTGAGTTTTTATGAAATAATGTAGACTACAAAGACAGTTGATAAATATGTATAAGAGAAGGATTTTTTTCTTACAGTTTTTCAACATTTCATTCACAATTTTGGAAATTAGTTACAAGTGTTTCAGTCAGAGGATAATGGTAATGAATAAGCATAACTGAACTATTAAATGATCCCTGGTAGATCAGCAGTAAGATTATGGACTTGTCAGCAGTAAGATTATGGACTTGTGATACTAAAGTCTGGGGCTTAAACCCTGCTGTGAACAGAACACAGATAGCTCATTATGTAGCTTTGCATTAAAACAAAATAAGTTATGACATCATTTTCAAGTTTATGAGCAGTTGTTACAATGTCAAACACATTGCAGGCAATAAATTTTCAAACAACATTTATAAAAATGTTGAGACAACCACCATATGTAATCTTTATTTCTTTAAAAGAGGGCCAAAAGCCACCTGAAGGGACCACCTGTTTTAACCATTGACATCACTATACAGTAGGATGTTGTCCATCAGTTAGGAGATACTAAAATGTCATCACATAAGAGATGTTGCAATTTGTATTGTCATAATATCAGTAAAATGTGCACACATCATGAATCTTGAGAAGAATTATGCACTGTGTAAACTATAACACAGGATTACATGTGAACTTCATTTTTATTTACTCTTGAAAAAACACTTTTGGGAACCCTTAGGAAGTAAATCTAGTATGTACACAAAATTTCAATCACTAATGATACTGATGTTACAGTACTTTATACCTGAGTACAACAACAAAAACATTAGCAGATGCCACAATTTTGGCATAAACTATAACACAATCTAAAACAGGCTATTCTAGAAACAACAACTTCCAAAACAGTTGGTTTGGTGGTGTAGCAGTTGAAAGCAAATGGAGTTTTTTTTTTCATCAAAGAAGTGTTACATTTTTATATTCCAATTAAATATTCAGCTGTTGTACTCTTTGATCTAAAAGTGCTTTACATTATATTATAGCAGGAAACTGTTAAACTAAAAAGTTTTGTTAAAATGACTCCCCAAAAGTTTATTTTATGATTTTAGTTCTGCTTGTTACTCATCACGTGTTTCTTCTGGACAATGATTAACATTGCATATAACTAATAGCATGTTGTTTTTTTGTTTTTTTAATAGGGCATTGGCTTCTTTATTTCCTACAAAATGCATATTAATATGGTATTCACCATAACAGAGGCAATTTGTTCTGTATATAATAAAACTATGATTTCCATCTAATTTATTTCCTTCAAATCCTTATTGGGGTAGATGACAAGCCATATAAATTCTTATGTTATGCTAAGTAATTACATTCTCAGTTCCCCACGTATACAATAGTGAAAAAAAATAAATATTTTGGCCTTAAGAATATAAATTTGTTTGTTTACACTTTTTGCACAAAGATACATTTTATTACTATTGTAACTCAACTATTACACTAGTTAGAGCAGTACCACAATTTATTTGAGAATAATATGCAAAATATAATTGTAGAAAATACAGTTCCAAAAATGTTTTCAAAATCTTAAAACAAGTTTCCATTGTTCCCTCCCCAAACACTTGGAGAAATATATCCTATTTCAAAAAAATAACTTTCTTTTGCAAAAAATAAATATAAAATGAATTCATAAACTTATTCTCAAAATATACCTTAAGGAATATCTTATTATAATTACTGATATAGCCTAAAATTAAAATTAAATACAATAGCCAAAACAAGTATTGTTACAAATTTCAAGATTATAATAATCTCGGTGAATTAGAAAACAGTGAAAATTCGTGATTCTCAAAATTATCAAAGTGCTAAATTTTGTCTTGCATTACCACTAACACAATAGTGACTCCTACTTCAAGACCCCCTTTTTTCTGGATCCTCTCGTAAGAGATCCAGTTACTTAATTTTGAATGAAATTTGTACTGAGTATTACATTAAATGGCCATTAGGTATTAATGGTATCAGGAAGCATGACTAGTACTACTCCAAATCAGCCATCACTTTGGAGACCATTTCAGAGAAATGTTCTGCATTAAAACCAACAATATTGAAAAACATGTTTGTTTTGTTAGACATTCTGTTCTTGGTGCAAATGATCAAAGGTAATCTTCCAGATGAACATTAGAGTTGCTGAATAATAATTCACTTCGCAGTTAAATGAACAGATCCTAGATGTCTTAATTAACAACCTCCCTTTGTTTCTAACTTTTGTTCCTATATGCTTGTATAAACATTCTAATATTTATTTTTGATCCTGTATAAACAGATTTATAAATTGTCCTAACACTGTTCTTCCAGCCATTCTTCTTGCCTCCTGCCTTTCTATGTTTCCTTTCAATCTCAACTATCAACTGTGCTTGATTTCAACATTCATGAATGTCTCTGCCTTCTTTCATTTAATGTTGCTCCTTCAGTCCACCTTCTAGGCTCCATGAATATTTTTGTATTATCAGAGCTTAAAGCTAAAAGTATCACTTAAGTGTCGTATGCAGAGAAGACTTTGCCAAGTCCATTTTTACAAGCACATATTAGTGTAAAATGACCTACTTGCCTGTCAACATGATTGTAAATAAAAATGTTAATTTTTGAATAGACACAATAATTATTAACACATACATACTTCTATTAATTTGCCTATTTTTCATTTAGTGTGATTTTATCAAATCATAACTTTCTACTGGTGGGTAATTAATGTTTAAGATTATTCATCTAAAGTTATAAAATAGCTGCTAGAGATAGAGGGCACTCTCTCTCTTCATAAAACAAAGAAAAATATTTATAAACAAATTTATAAGATTGACCTTAGTGCGAGAATTAATAAGAAAAATAAAATAGTTTATTTACTTTATGCCATGATTTCTAAATGCCCCCCAGCAGCACAGCATTATGTCTATGGACTTACAATACTAGAAACCAGGTGTCAATAATCTTGAAAAGCAGAGCACAAATAGACTATTGTGTAGCTTTGTGCTTAACAAACAAACAAATAAACAGTTAATATGTTAATTTTCTCAAAATTCAAAATACTACTTTGTAAACACACAACAAAAGATATACAGCACTGCTACCTTGTCATGTTTTCATCTGCTATGACCCTCGAAGGGCACATATTGGTTGGAGGCCCCTGTTGGTGTTCTGTGATCGAGACATTTGCTGAAATAAAAACTTGGTTATTTGAAATACTTACAAAAAATGTACATCTAAGTTGATGTTTTACAGTCTTTTAAAGTATGCCATAAATTTGGAGAAAACATTCACTCTCCTGATATGTTCATAAAGTACTATAATAACAACAAAGTGCCATGTTCAAATTAGTTACCTTTATCATGTTAGATAACTAACATTACATAGGAATAAATTATAGAACATAATGTAATAATTATGGTTAATAATTAAGACTAATGACAGTTGATGTTTCACACAGCACAAACGTGAATGTTTTACACCCAGAGAAAATAACAGTATGAATATAACTGAAGGCAATATGTCAAATAACTGCTTCATTTTTCATAAAAATACTACAGAAATGTTTGGATAATTCTAAGGTCTTACTTACAAGAAGGTGAAGTAAGTGCACACAGAGTGTATTCTTGACAAGGTTCTGAAACAGTTAAAGGGGGGGCAATATAACATGATCTAGCTATGGTCAGAACTACTTTGTCTGCTGTAGCCTTCAATGTTGCAACAGCTTCTTCATGAGTGATGTTCTCCAAGTTTTTTTCGCCAACCTTACAGAAACAGAGAGGAATTCCCAAACAATTGTATCTGTGTGTCATAGGAAGTACAAAATGAAAAATAAACACTATAGGCTTTAGATATTACTGGCTTTGAAGTGTATACGTCCACCCACTATTTTAAGAGTAATACAGTTATTCCTAATTCCACCTGCACAGTTACTTGTCTTGAACAGTAATTTTGGAAGGTTTGAATTTTGCAAGTTCATCTCCATGTTGTGTAACTCTACATAACACTCACTATCTTATGTAGCTGTCAAATTCTACATGATAAATAATTAGATTTCAAAAACCACTGACTGCTTTCAATAAATTTCAAATTATTCATATAAATATACCATCAAAAATATATATTAAAATTCACACAAACAAGGCAACCACTGAGCTTTAATTAAACATTAACCATCACATTTATACTTGCTACATCAACTAAATGTAACAGAATTGTGCCAGGGTAAATGCGAAACTCAAGCCTCCATACAAAGAACTACAAACGTACAACCAAGTCAACTACATTTCAACCATCTGGTTTGTTTCAACCATTTCAGTCGAATAATATAGTCCCTGATGACACTGGAAGAGTACAAAACACATCCAGTTTCAATGGCAAAGAACTTACAGCAATCAATTTATCTCCTATTTGGAGAATTCCTTGAGAGAAGGCTGTACCTCCTTCCATGACTTTAGTGATGAAAATGCCATTATCTCCTGGAATGTGCTCATTTCCTATTCCTCCTGCAATACTGAACCCCAGGCTATTGTTCCCTTTCACCAACTCCACTTTCATGACATGACGGTGGTTATGATGATGCCTTCGTTTCACAAACTTTGAAGAAAAAATCATCAATGTAAAAACAGAAATGTGTTAATATGTTTATTCAGGACATATTAGACTGATTGACAAAGTAGAAACAGTATGCATCTAGGAGAAATTATAAAGAAACCTTCCTTACCAAAGACACTACATTTCCTGCTCTCTTCAGAACACCCACAGCAACAGAATGAGGCACATCAAGTAACTCAGTGCCATTTACTTTGATTATAATGTCATTTACCCTTAAAAAAAAGAAAAAAATGCATATCCTTAATATGAATGTAACTGGTTAGTCAACTATGTATACATAAGTGTGTACATGTATGTATATTTACATATAAAGTGTAATATTTATTATGTGAAGGTTTAATATGAATGTAACTAATTAATGAACTATACATGTGTGTGTGTATTCAAGTGCCTATGTATAAAGTGTAATATTTGTTGTGTAATGTGCATTTTGATAAAAAAAAAATCAAAGAGGTACTAGCATCAGCATTGATGGCCAGAAACTAACTGAATATACATCATACGCGAATAAGTTAAAATGGTGAAGAACAGAAAATTAAAGTTAAATGAAATTAGAAAACCGTCCCTTCCAAATTAGCAATTCCTTATTATTCTGGGAATTACATCTAAAACCTCTTCCCAATATATGCTTAAAATTGCTGGTTAGTAAAGATACTGGCAGAAATCAGAAAGGAAAATTTGACACTGAAACACTACAGAAGTTTGTGTACTCTTTACCTATCTAATCTATAGATTTGTTTTGAATCTCATGCAAAACTACACAAGGGATATTTGCACTAGCCATTCCTAATTTAGCAGTGCAAGACTAGAGGGAAGGCCATTGCCAACTCTTGAGCTGCTCTTTTACCAATGAATAGAGGGATTATCCATCACACTATAATGCCCCCATGACTAAAAGGGTGAGCACGTTTGGCATGACAAGGATTTAAATCTGCAACCCTCAGAATACGAGTTGAGCACCCTTTCCCATAGAAGTTTGGGCAAAGGTAAAATGATGAAGTTATATAGGTAATAACCACACTTACCTAATAAATGTTTATCTATGCTCTCTATATATCTATCTATATACATAGATACTCACATGTATTTTGAAATAAAAAAGCACATACACATAAATATGTAAAACTATCTTGATTACATAAAAAATGGCATTTTGCAAATAAAGTACTAGTAGTATTTTTCTAAAACCAAATATGAATAAATCTGTTTTAGTAATTTCTTATTAATATAATCAGTTTATATAAACATATTCAAAAATAAGAACTTATAATTATTTATTAAAACTTAACAGAAAAGTAATATATTTCAACAAATTTTCTGCCAATTTTCAATTTTAAAGAACAAAACTGTTAAAATTAAATTATAAAATAACTTACTTCAATCTTCCATCAGTTCTTGCTCCACCCCCAGGAATAAGTTTAGTGATATAAATATTTGTATCACCTTCAACATGAGGATTATCTGCACCCCCTGCTATACTGAATCCAAGTCCCGATTCTCCCTGTAAAACATCAAATGCTGTAAAGACTTCATATTGTTTGAATATTTTAAAAACCAAGGCTCAGTTGTTTTCTAGATGTGTGTGTTTTCTTATAGCAAAGCCACATTGGGCTATCTACCAAGTCCACTAAATTGAACCCCTAATTTTAGTGTTGTAAATTTGTAGACTTACCACTGTACAAGCGGGGAACGTTTCTAGATGTAAACACACAGTTATCAAAAGAAGTTTGGGCACACATTAAAAGGCTAAAGAATACAAAAATGTGTTAATAATGTTTCCATAAAACTGAGAACCAGAAGTCTACTCTGAAAAACTAAATAAAATTAGTCCTTATGCTATTGCTAACAACACAGCTGAAGTAATAACTTTTTTAATTTGCATGTCCAAGCTCATTGTTGATAGATACATACAATTTAGCTGTCACAAAAGGATAATGCACATTTATTCCTAATCTATTAGTGGCAGGTGAAAATCTCCATTGCAAAATGCTCACCCCTTTTGGCTGTTTGGGAATTACAATGTGAAGAGATACTACCTTAGATAGTGAGGTCAATCCTTTATATGGGAAGGAACCATGGTTTACTTCCATTATCGATTGCAGCTGTTTCATTAATAATGTTTCTCTAGCCTTTCTTTTGTGTCTATTTCTTGTGTCATGTTTAGAATATTAATGTAGTGTTGTTAAAAATTAAATTAGATATTGCAAGTTTCTTAACAAAAAACAATAACCTGTGTGTCAATGAAGTTTATTCATAAAGCTTATTTGTTTTGTGTGCCTTGTTTTGTATTTATTTTGTTAATATACAAGTTAAATTATAATTTAATTAAGTAGAGTAACTTCCTTAAAAACATTCAATACTGACTATGAAGTAAGAGTTAATTAAACTAATGATATTTAAATAAGTACAAACGGAATAAAGTCAGCATTTCTTTATTTCAAAACCTTTAAATAGCAATATATATATAATGTTTCAAAATATATCTGTTATTAACCTTCCTATGAGAAATATTTAATGATTTTCAGAAATTTTTATCAAAACACAAAAAATCCATGACAAACATACACAAAACAACCTATGTGCTTAATTAACTTTAAAATAGTGACAATAAAACGTGTACTCAAGAGATCTGTGATTTATTTCCTATGATATATTTAAAGTACAGAGTCCTTTAAAGATTTACTTGCCCTCTCAAGACATATTTCTTCAAAATCCCAGGCCCCATCACCACTGGCCTGAGAAAGAATCAGAAATATGAAACTGTTATGGTAATCTCTCTAATTTACATAAAACACTTATGTATTTGTAATGTCACAGAAATACTAACAAACGAACAACGAAAAAGACATTTCACTACGTGTTTCCATCTGTTAATATATAAATGTTAGAAACAATGCAAGGTGAGTAATGTTAACATTTTAAAGTACTACACTTTACAGTTTTTATTTTCCATAACATATTTTACAATTTACTAGTGTGTACGGTTTCTCTACAGATCAAGTTGGACAGATATAAGTTTACGAAGTAAATTATTCTGGCAGTTATAAACAAATTGTCATTTAAAAAAATT
Organism: Tachypleus tridentatus; assembly: GCF_004210375.1. NCBI lineage: Eukaryota > Metazoa > Arthropoda > Merostomata > Xiphosura > Limulidae > Tachypleus > Tachypleus tridentatus. The sequence continues at coordinate 64,259,773 of NC_134826.1, read as the reverse complement.
ATTATACATGAAGAAATAATTTTTTTAAAGGGATCCTAAGGTTACTAAAGCTCAAAATCCTTTTAGATGCCATTATTATAAGTGTTTGTAACTGGAAGAAATTTGATAAACATGACCTAAATTACTCTTCTAAGTTTCTCTTACATCTCTTGCAACAATGATTCATAAGAAATTTTACTTACATCTCTGTCATTACCTCCACCGAGTAGAGGTGTGCAAGCCTACAAAAAAAAAAAACAACGTATATAGTTTGTGTACAATGCCTTATTCACACTTAACACTGTTAATTTTTCAATTTCATAAGCTTAATCTAATTATAATATGATTTTCTGTTGTTGACCCGGTCAGTTAATGTGTCTTTCAATTTACACATAAATCAATATTAATCAGAAGTGGAACGACAGTATAAATGGTAAAATTCTTGTATTCTGAATTTAACTAAATCATTTCCATTTCTGTGAGCCCATTTTAAATAAGGAAAATATATGCATCACTACTTATTTGGAACTATTTACATAAGTACCAAAGTAAATACATATATTTTGCTAATAGAAAACATGCAACTCAACTTCCCTTTTAGCATTAATGTAATTTGTCTCAGGTAAGTAATGATGCATATATTTCGTTTATCTTTTACAATATCACGAAAATGGAAATTAGGTTTTGAACATAAAATCTTACGGTGATGATGACATCACACGTCTGACAAATTTTGGAAAGGCTCTGGTAGTATAAAATTTAGTACTACACCATTGTTGTATATCACGTAAATAATAAGCCTCTTAAAAATCGTACGGTTCAAATACACAGTGCAGTTGTAAAATATATATTTATAAATGGTGTAGTTCCTATAAAGTAGCAGGAGCTGCCTGGAAGGGTCACCTGTTTTAACCATTTGCATCGCAATACAATAGTGTGTTGTTAGTCAGTCAGATGATAATAAAACGAAGTCATATTTCAGAAATTAAAAATACGTGTCTACAGAATAAGTTAATCATTTTAAAGCCTGAAATTAATAGTTTTCGATAATTAAACTTTCAGAATGCCAGGGACACTTAACGTTGTAATTGGTACTGTTATAACGTCAGTAAAATGTGCGCATGCTATGAATCACGAAAGGAATTATACACTCTACTGTCTAATACACAGTATGATATATGACATTCAAAGGCAAGAAATAAAAATAATTGTTACTCTTAACTTCGGTTTTCTTTATTCTTGAAATAGAACATTTTCGGAGACCCTGCGCAAGTACTTGTGTGTCTTAATAGCCACGTGACATGGGATAAATAAAAAACTTTTCAGTATTTTAACGCTCTAACCACATGCTATTGAGCTAGAACAGTTACACAGTAGCTGATATCAGGAGTGGCATAGCGTATATAACAGCCCGAGTGTTCTTTGACATTCTGAAAGTTTTGCTATGAATTACTCTTAATTTCGAGCTTAGTATGAATTATTTATTGTTTAGATTTGGTTTGTTTTTAAATTTCGAGCAAAGCTACACGAGGGCTATCTGCGCTAGCCGTCCTTAATTTAGCAGTGTAAGACTAGAGGGAAGGCAGCTATTCATAAACACCCACCACCAACTCTTGGGCAACTCTTTTACCAACAAATAATGGTATCGACGGTAACATTATAACGTCCCCACGGCTGAAAGGGCGAGCATGTTTGGTGCGACGGGGATTCGAACCCACAACCCTCACATTACGAGTCGAGTAACTTAACCACCTGGCCATGCCGGACCCATTATTGTACAAATATATATCTTTAGTTTTTGAAGTGTCTAGTTTCAGTTACAATTACCAGTGCTGGAACGTTGCTCCGGTCACAGTACACTTCAACTACCCGTATAATTTCAATTTATTAATCTTTAGGGAAAAAAAGCTTCGTACATGTAATGTAACCATGTGAGTTAATTGTACTACGAATAGATCGCTTTAGATTTAGATTTAGATTTAGACTATATTTTATATGAATTCTGAACAGATACAAATAATAGTAAAAAGTGGATGATATATTATCATCTTAATTATCTTCTTCTTCTTCTTGCTTCTTCATCTAACAAACCAACGCATATCTATCTGTATATCTGTTTCTTATACATTTCCACATTTCTTAACCAATTAGCACAACATTTAACACAGTGACACAGGATGACATGAGAAAGGTCATAAAGGTATGGGGTTGGATCCCCACTTATTTATGTTCATAGAGTTATTGAAAACAGTATATTTTTTCTTTTCAGTACTGGTATATTTCTTTAATTTTATTGCATTTTTATTGTTTATTATGTTAAGAGGGAAAAAGCACAATTTCTTATCCTTTGTTATAAACGAGTTCTTATTTCACCCGTTTAATGGACGGATACCCCATCTAGTATAACATTAGATAATGATAATAAAACTTGTAATCAATGGACCTGGGCCCGGCATGGCCAAGCGTGTTAAGGCGTTCGACTCGTAATTCGAGAGTCGCGGGTTCGAATCCCAGTCGCACCAAACATGCTCGCCCTGTCAGCCGTGGGGGCGTTACAATGTGACGGTCAATCCCACTATTCGTTGGTAAAAGAGTAGCCCAAGAGTTGGCGGTGGGTGGTGAATTGGTGATGACGAGCTGCCTTCCCTCTAGTCTTACACTGCTAAATTAGGGACGGCTAGCGCAGATAGCCCTCGAGTAGCTTTGCGCGAAATTCAAAAAACAAAACAAACCAATGAACGTGTGTGATTAATTACAAGAGACAGAACGATTAGGCGCTGCACTGTATTGTGACTATAATATCAAACTTTCTCTCACTTTTTCTTAGAAAAATTATTCACAGTTAATTGTATAACAAAAAATAAATGATAATTCTAAAATACGTTAATATTGTGTTTATTAATTTATTTATACATAATTATGGAATATATTGTTAGGCTTAATATATATGAGATTTAACTCACTGAAACCTATATATTATCACTGTTTGTTTGAAGTGAAGCACAAAGCTACGTAATAGGCTATTTTTGCTCTGCTAATAATAAGTATCGAGTCCCTATTTCGAGCATTGTAAATCCTGTAATTATAACACAGAGGTGATTTAAAAGGTTTATTTGATCATGAGAAGTGAAGGAGTATGAGCCACAGCTGCAAACATTATGACAGGAATCCAGGGCTTGATTAAGGGCCCTAGTTGTTCCTGGTTTCTGGATTAAATTTAGTGCATGTCCTTCTTTTCATGAGAAAATTTTCCTAATTTTGATGCGTTTTTATTGGAGCAGACTGAATAATGAGGAATCCTTGTTCCCTACCACCCTACTTATTCCACAATTGTTTTTCGATGTGTTTAATGTTCCAGGATCGTATAATCAGTTTCTATTTATATAAATCCATTTTATACTCAAAGTATCTCAACACCTAAACACTATATAGATAACTGTTCAATGTTACCACACAACTGTGTTCAAAGATATATGTAATACAACATTATAAATGCAGCGGCATAGCCTCGTAGTATAAAAGCCTAAGCTCGCGCAAAAACTGCACGACGGTTATCTGCGCTAGCCGTCCCTAATTTAGCAATGCAAGATTAGAGGGAAAGCAGCTAGTCTTTATTATGCACCGACATTTCTTGGGCTACTATTTTACTAACGAAATAGTGGGGTTGACCATCACGTTATCACTTTCCCACGGCAGAAAGGGTGAGCATGTTTGGTGGAACAGGAATTCGAACTCGTGACCTATAGACTGTGGGTCGAGATCCCTAGCTACCTGATAAAACAATAAGTATTTGACTAACACGTGCATGCTCACAGTATGAGTGTTAGATATTTTTAAACTTTTAATTCATTTAATAACAGCTCATAACCTTACAACTTTTTCGTTCGGATCTACAGTAGATGTAAAGAGTAAGTATGCAGTTTAATGGTTTGATTAAATGTCTTACAGAGCACGTGTATTGAGACTTAACAAGTCAGTTGCTCCAATTTATTATACAAATGATATAACACACAAACCATTTGTATGTTATATTGGTTTATAGTTAGTACTTTTGGTTTAGTTGTAGATGGATCTGTAATAACGAACTCGGCAATAAGCAATAAGAATAATTCTCATATTCAACTAAGAAGTGGTGATGAGTGGTTCAATAGATGGCGCTGTGTACTGTTAGCTAATTGCCTTACTTCCTTATAATCTATCAGATACAAATTGTTCGTTTGTTCAAAATTAAGTAAAAAACCATACGATGTGCTGTCTGTACTCTGCCCACCACAGACATCGAAACCAGGTTTTTAACGGTAAATCCGCGGACATACCACTGTGCCATTGAAGAGCGGAGATAAAATTAAGGAACGACCAGCGCAAATAGCCCTTGTGTAGCTTTATCCGAAATAATCTTTAAAATAAATAAGTCTAATCAGCAAGCCCTCATCGTGAGTTACTGAAATATGAAACGTCCATCATGCTAAGACTTCACTTGCACCATTGCTAAAACTCATGTTGTTAATACATCAGTTGTCATGTCTTTGATTACATTTGGTGCTCTTCATGTGTCACCTCGTGAATAAGCAAGCGACAAGTTTGTATATGTCGCTTGTGCACGCGTTGATTACCAACGCTTAAAGAACTTGATAAGATTGAAAATTATACTGAAAAAATATTATTAAAATACGTGTCCCTAGTGCAAAAGCTGTAACAAACATGCTAAGTTATAATAGAAAGTCACTTAAACAATATTATACATATGTAATGGCTTAAACTGGTGCCACGTAGCCTGTGGGGATAAAGGTATTGCACACCACCCCCACCCCCACTTTTCAGTTAATACTTCTAATAAAAAAAAAACTAATTAAGCTAATTTTGAACATGAAAAACACCACTAAACTGAAGCCTTACGATAACTTGAATAGTAAATTAACAGTAACAACGTATCGATTAAAAATGTATTAAACGCTATCACTGTCACTGTATCATGGTAACTGTTGATTCACAGAAATCATCTGTATGTGGAAGTTTATGTTTTACTTGATATATTATCAGATACATGTACAGCTTAGTTTGTGAACACGACACCAGAAATATATATCAAAAGCTCTCCACCACCATCACCCAACTTTCAAACGCTGATTCAAAATCTAAAGAAGGAATATTCAACCTTATAATGCAGCCACAACCGAAAGTACAAGGATTGGATGGAGGAAGAGGTTTTTATGCCCCTGACCCTCCTGCGTATAAAAATTTCCAACATACCCAATTACCCATAAAGAAGAAGAGAAGCGAAAATACAAATCGTGTTCTACGAGTCAAGAACTCGATTGGTTGGCCACTAGACCAATATACCAATAGACCTGCGTATAAAAATTTCCAACATACCCAATTACCCATAAAGAAGAAGAGAAGCGAAAATACAAATCGTGTTCTACGAGTCAAGAACTCGATTGGTTGGCCACTAGACCAATATACCAATAGACCTGCGTATAAAAATTTCCAATATACCCAATTACCCATAAAGAAGAAGAGAAGCGAAAATACAAATCGTGTTCTACGAGTCAAGAACTCGATTGGTTGGCCACTAGACCAATATACCAATAGACCTGCGTATAAAAATTTCCAACATACCCAATGACCCATAAAGAAGAAGAGAAGCGAAAATACAAATCGTGTTCTACGAGTCAAGAACTCGATTGGTTGGCCACTAGACCAATATACCAATAGACCTGCGTATAAAATTTCCAATATACCCAATTACCCATAAAGAAGAAGAGAAGCGGAAATACAAATCGTGTTCTACGAGTCAAGAACTCGATTGGTTGGCCACTAGACCAATATACCAATAGACCTGCGTATAAAAATTTCCAATATACCCAATTACCCATAAAGAAGAAGAGAAGCGAAAATACAAATCGTGTTCTACGAGTCAAGAACTCGATTGGTTGGCCACTAGACCAATATACCAATAGACCTGCGTATAAAAATTTCCAATATACCCAATTACCCATAAAGAAGAAGAGAAGCGGAAATACAAATCGTGTTCTACGAGTCAAGAACTCGATTGGTTGGCCACTAGACCAATATACCAATAAACCTGCGTATAAAAATTTCCAATATACCCAATTACCCATAAAGAAGAAGAGAAGCGAAAATACAAATCGTGTTCTACGAGTCAAGAACTCGATTGGTTGGCCACTAGACCAATATACCAATAGACCTGCGTATAAAAATTTCCAACATACCCAATGACCCATAAAGAAGAAGAGAAGAGAAAATACAAATCGTGTTCTACAAGTCAAGAACTCGATTGGTTGGCCACTAGACCTCACTCAGATATAATAGCCAATATAAAAAGAAGTTAACAACCAAAATATCAGCGTGGTCATTCGTTAAAACTGTTTCATATTAAAAAATACGAACAGCTATTTCAGCCAATGAGTTTCGGTTTGTTGTTTGTCATATCCTTTCAAAGTATAAGACTGGTTAACGGCAAGTTTCACGTTATGTTCTATACATATTTGTAGTTTCATGACAATAACAGAAACAAATGTAGCATTTCCTTTTCAAGTTAACTAAACGCATCAAACACAAAGCTTTGCATGCAGAAATGCGGTACTTCCTATTCAGATCAGGTCAAGTAAAGGGCTTAATACAGTAGTATTTTATTGGCTTTACACTGAAACACTTAAAAGCCCTAGAGGCTCATTGAGTTGTCCTGAAAAAGGAATAAAAGGATTTTCATTTCATACCTCCTCGAGTTCCTCCTGGACTAAAGACACTAAAAGATATGAGCACCTTTTCGTACAAATTCCCATTTTTCCGTCTGAAGGTACGGCTGCTATTCTAGTTAGTTTAGTCCCTTGCTGGAAGTCGACTCTCTTACCTGAATATTTCTTTCCACGTAATCCCTTCTTTGTTAAAAGTTTTTATCATTTTGTTCCGTTGTCACATGACTAAGAACTACCCATGTAATCTTCCAGTTACATCACTTACAACAGTTTAAAACAGAACAACTATACGAGGGCTGTTCAAAAAATACGCGGACTGTTTGAATTGCGCGGCTCCAGTTGGTTCCAGGGGAATCCGCTTGGTGTCGCTAGGTTTGCACAGATCAGCTGATTACGACGCCATTTCCCGATTGCAGATATCTTCATTTGTGTATTAGCTACGCGGTTTTAAGTGAAGTGCGATTTTTTCGTTTGGCGGATTTCAGAATGAATGACCTGAAGGAGCAACGACTTCTGAAATTTTGTGGTAAACTTAAAAAATATGCGACTGAAACTTTTGCTATGCTTAACACGGCTTACGGTGATGTTGCTATGAAGCGTACGGCATGTTTCAAGTGTCATGAACGTTTTAAGGATGGTCGACAGTCCATTGAAGATGATGAGCGTCCTGGTGCGGGCAAATCGACGTCTGACTGTCAGGGAGCTTGCTGAAGAGTGTGGGATATCAGTTGGATCTTGTTACGAGATTTTGACCGAAAAATTGAAGATGCACCGCGTTGGTGCGAAATTCAGCCCTCAGAACTCGTGAGTTTTTGGCCAAACACTCGATCACTGTTCTTCCGCACCCCCCCTACTCACCTGACCTTGCTCATTGCGATTTTTTCTTGTTCCCCAAACTCAAAAGACCCTTGAAAGGAAGAAGATTTGAGACGATTCCCGAGATTAAGGCAAATGCGACGAAGGAGCTGGAGGACATTACAGAAGAAGCGTACCAGGACTGTTTCAACAAGTGGAAACACCGTTGGGATAAGTGTGTGCGTTGGGGAGGAGAGTACTTTGAAGGGGTCCCAGACCTGTAACTTCTAAATAAAGTACATTTTGTTTTATGACGTCAGTCCGCGTATTTTTTTAACAGACCTCGTAGTTCACAATAACAATACATTAGCAGTACATAGTGCTATCAGTAAACATACAGAACAACTATAGTGCACAATAAAAATACATTACCAGTACACAGTGTTATCAGAAGATACACAAAACAACTATAACACACAATAATAAAACAATAGGCTCGGAATGGCCAGGTGGTTAAGGCACTCGACTCGTAATCTGAGGGTCGTGGGTTCGAATTCCCGTCACACCAAACAAGAGTTGGCGGTGGGTGGTGATGACTAGCTGCCTTCCCTCTAGTCTTACACTGCTAAATTAGGGATGACTAGCGTAGATAGCTCTCGTTTCGCTTTGCGCGAAATTCAAAACAAAACAGTACGGGTGCAGACTTCCATGGAACGCTCGTGTCGTGTAAATACGTCTCGAAACAAACCACAAAGTTATAATTTGTATTTATCATCCCAGTTCACTTCTTTCCCGAGTCAGTTAAAGCAAATGAATATCCCCGTAGAGGTTTTAAAGTGGACTCGGGGTTGCTCAGCAATCTTGAAACCGTTTCTTGTGTTCCGTCTAAAATTTCATGATGCGTGACGCCTTTTTCAATTACAGTAGATATTGTGCATCAAGCTATAGTGATCTGTTCTATGATTGCTGTCCACTCAGCACTTTCAGAACAGTAATCGTTGTTCCCATAAAGACATTTCGTCAGCAGAAAACTATGAGAATACATGTTTTCTAGAAAACTATCTAGTCGACCAATGACTAACACAGTGTAAACTGCATATTATAGAGCAGCCAGTGGTCAATTTGCTAACACAGCTAAATCTAAAATGATTGTTCGCTTTGGAATTTCGCGCAAAGCTATTCGAGGGCTATCTGCGTTAGCCGTCCCTAATTTAGCAGAGTAAGACTAGTCATCACTACCCACCGCCAACTTTTGGGCTACCCTTTTACCAACCAATAGTGGGATTGATCGTTACATTATAATGCCCCCACGGCTGAAAGCGCGGGCATGTTTGGAGTGTGACGGGGATTCAAACCCTCAACCCTCGGAGTGCGAGTAGAGGGCTCGAATCACCAGGCCATGCCGGGCCCACTTACATTCATATATACATATATATACTCACACACACATTGTGATTCAAGGTAGTTTTACTTCTAGATGATTATGTATACGAAACCTCGATTCCTTTATTAAACTCTTATTCATTTATTTATCGAATTCTTCTTTATTTTACTGGTTTCGTTGCATCACAGACTACTTACTGCTAAGTATCAGAAACATACCAAAAGCGTAACTAATAAAACAAAAAAAATCACATGTCATCCGCCATCTTGCTGCATAAGGTTAGACTAAAGATATTACAACATGAATGACAGTAAACCAGGAATAAAGTTAGTAAGTTACGAATAACTGCAGTTTTGCATCTACTTATGCGTGAAATCAAAGTATTTATTTATTGAGTTTTTTAAAAAATAAAATGAACAAAAACAGTTATGTTGGTATACGAAACAAAATATTTCTTTTTATATAATACATGCCATAAACACTGTTTACTTTGAATGTTCACGAAAGTGGTTGACAGGTGGAGCTATTTTCTGTAAAGGTAGCAAAATACTTTCTGATAAGAGCATATTCCCGAAAGAGATCCACCTGGAAGGGTTACCTGTTTCAACCACTCGCGCCATTCTATTGTAGTACGTTGTCTGTCAATCAGTCAATAGATACTAAAATCACGTCACATAGTGGGCACTTAACGTTGCAGTTTGTACTGTCATGACGTCAGTAAAAAGTGCACATGCCATGAATCACGAAAACATATGCACTCTTTAGGCCATGACACAGGATGACGTAAGAACTTCAAAAGCAAGAAATAAAAATATTTGTAACTCTTAATTTCGGTTTTATTTACTCTTGAAGGAGAATTTCATCCGCGGACCCTGTACAAGTACATCTAATCAATAGATGTGTGCGTGTTTGTACGAGAAAAACGAAAACAATTTGAAAGATAACCAGAAACCATTAATCTCGTCTACTTTCGTAGATGTTTGCTTTTCTCGCGTGCAGTGCGCGTGCTGAACATTCTTCTACCGAACACTGACGCTGAGAGAGTTTTGGACATTTCGTAACGTCATTATAAACGGCCTTGCAAGAAGAGATTCACAAAATCGATTTATAAAACGAATAAAATGATTGGTTCAGTGCGTGATTCGACGAACAAGTATCGGATGAATAAGAAAAATAGAAGAAGAATAGGCGAAGCTTTTGTTAAATTATTTCAAGAAAGAAACAATGAAAAGCATAAGAACTGGCGCATAAAAACACGTACCGATTACTATCTGAACATTTTGGTTTGCTTAAGCCTAAAACTATACAACAGGCTATCTGCGTTCTGTCCATTAAAAATAATTTATCCCCTCGTTTTGGTACTATAAGTTCGTAAACTGAAACACTAGGAGGTCTTCTGAAAGTATATAAAATTAATAAAATTAAATATTTAAATAAATTTTCAAACTTACATTATGTTTTGTACTTTTAACTGCGTAAGTGAAAGGCTCAGTTTGTTAAATTACTCGTACCTATTTTGACGGTCATCAGAAGTTTGTTTGTAGTATATGCTAATACAAGTGAAATACAATATTTTCTAGCTTGCTTTGATCCAAACAGTTTACTGTAAAACATTGGGGCCCATAAAGTGGACATATTTGTCTGTGTGTTACGATGAAAAACGCAGTGCAGTTTGTTGTAAAATAAAAAGGATGTGGGGGTGGTAAGTATGTCTGCGTGATACGACGAAAAACGTAAAGCTGTTTGCTGTAAAACAATGAGATGTTGATCTGTGTGTCACAATAAAAACCGTAACGATGTTTGCTGTAAAACAATGAGGGTATGTATGTATGTGTCATGATTAAAAGTGTAATGCACCTTGTGATTAAAAAAAAAATATCTCTGTGTGTGTGGTACATGTGTCTGTGTAACTTTCAATCCATACTAGGAACAAGTACTAGCTCTCTGTTCATTCAAGCTATTTGTATAATGCTGAGTAACACACAACACACTAGATAAAGTTGTATGGAAATATTTGGAAACCATGAATTCACAACAGTGTTTTACTCAAGTGTAAAAAAGACAACGACAACAATAAGTCTTTATCAGTTGTCTGTAAAGTAAACCCTCCAAGAAATATACACTATGTTACTGAAACATCAATAATTAGAACAAGACAACGGCCACAGCATTAGTCTATCATCTGTTTATAAAACAACTGCAATACTATTACTTTGAATAGGACAAAGTCTGAATTAATTTACTCTTGTATTTACCATGTAATAATAAATCATTTTACTGTGTGAGAAAAGCCGTTCCAAAACTGATATTTCCAATGGAAGTCGCGTTATTCAATGACCTTCACGGATGTCACGAAAATGTCTATAATGGGCTTGTTTCAAATCTCCAGACGGATCCAAAGCACTCCTAGTAATCCATGAAAAGCTATTATTTATCATTTATCAGATATTTTCACTCATAAGGATCCCATTAAATAGGGAGAAGAAAATATCATGAAAAGATATTCTATTGCCAAAAGACAACAAAGAAAATTAACTGCTTCAAAGTTTCCACTTATATATCATGAGTATTTGTTTGCTTCCCAAACACAAAACCTGTGTTTGTTAGTTTCTTTCGAATTCCGTGCAATGCCACTCGAGAGCTGTTTGCGCTAGCCGTCCCTAATTTAGGTGTGATAAACTAGAAGGGAAGCAACTAATCAGTACCGTCCACCACAAATCGTGGGCAACTCTAACAGAATAATGAGATTAACTGTCACACTACAATGCCTTAAAGCTGAAAGGACGAGCATATTCAGTGATAGGATTAAGTCCGTCACCGGCTGATTGCCAGTCAAATGCCCTGCCCACCAGGCCATGACACCCTCTCCCTTTGTGTATATAGAAACTCAATATTTAATATTATAAGCCCCACAATGAATGCCGAGCAACCAGGAGGAGAAGGAAAAACAGTTGTAAGTTATCTGAATTTTACTAACCGACAAGACCCGGCATGGCCAGGTGGGTTAAGGCACCCGAATCGTAATCTGAGGGTCGCGGGTTCGAATCCCGGTCGCACCAAACATGTTCGCCCTTTCAGCCGTGGGGGCAATATAATGTGTCGGTAAATCCCACTTTCCGCTGGTAAAGAGTATCTCAAGAGCTGGCGGTGGTTAGTGATGACTGGTTGCTTTCCCTCTAGTCTTACACTGCTAAATTAGGGACGGCTGGCGCAGATAGCCCTCGAGTAGCTTTGTGCGAAATTAAAAAACAAACAAATTAACCGACAAAAGCGCATGAAGTGTTGGTGAAAAATACATCACGATTCAATTAAAAACCCTTAATCAAAAATAAGTATTTCTGGATACTGGAGGTTTCGATATTTCAACGTATAATCTCACTTAACGTTGTTATGACAACCTTGCTCGAATACTGTTAAACGCTCGTTACCTATTTCAGCTCACTGAAATTTAGGAATAATAAATGAATAATAATAATAAATAAATAAATAAAGGGATAATACGAGTACAGAAACATAATCCAACTGACGATCAGGGTAAGACCGTTTACTGAAACCGAGTATTTAATCGCGACAAATAATATACATACATTTCACTCGGTAGACAGTTCCGAGTTCGTCAAAATTAACAGACACATTTGTTTGTTTTGTTAGCTGTCAAATGGTAGCTAGTTCGAAACTAAGCGCAAAAGAGCTGTTGTGCTTAGCCCACCACGTGGATCGAAACTCAATTTCTCGTGTTGTACGTTTACAGACGTATCATTGTGGGGCTGTTGAAATTTCACTCAAAGCTACTCGAGGGTTATTTGTGATAGTCGTCCCTAATTTAGAAATTTTAGACACAACGTCAACTCTTGAGCTAACGCTTTCAAACAAATAGTGGGATTGATCGTCACATTATAATGCCCTAGTGGTTGAAACGGCGAGCGAATGTGCTCAGTGACAGGATTCAAACGTACGACTAGGAAATTGCAAATTGAGCGCGCTGGCTATTAGACCACGTCAGGTCTCCAACTGACACAAGAAAATTTTTTGTAGATGTTTTTTATTAGTACTTGGAGCTAACAGCACACGCGAAAAAATAACAACAAAAATCAATACACATTTAAGTTATTGTTTGGTCGATTTTTTAAGTTTTAGAGTCGAAATAAAACCTAAAAAATGCGAATTAAGGCTTAACTTTCTGAATTAGAAAGATACGGGAACGTCAATTGGTCTGCATCACTTAAATAATTCTACACTGTTTTTCACATCATCAATAATTTTATTATTTGCTTTTTTTATTTACAGTTTCAGTCCGTCATCTTGTTGTTTTTGAATTTCGCACAAAGCTACTCGAGAGCTATCTGTGCTAGCCGTCCCTAATTTAGCAGTGTAAGACTAGAGGGAAGGCAGCTAGTCATCACCACTCACCGCCAATTCTTGGGCTACTCTTTTACCAACGAATAGTGGGATTGACTGTAACATTATACACCCCCACGGCTGGGAGGGCGAGCATGTTTAGCGCGATGCGAGCGCGAACCCGCGACCCTCGGATTACGAGCCGCACGCCATACGCGCTTGGCCATGCCAGGCTCCAGTCCGTCATCTAAATTTTGTTTATGCTCTAACGTTCGAAGTGATTTTCCACGACCTTCTGTGCCTTTGGAAAGTTGAAAACTAGGTCCAAAGAATTCCCTTTTCAGCGAACGATTGATGGACGTCTGGAAGCATGCAAAGAGACGGGGTGGAGGGTCAATATTAGCTCCCTATCCTGTAGAGTAAAATTCCTCCTGAAGTGGGCGTTGTACCTTCCGAGACTGTAGAGTGACGTTGCGAAAAATGATCTAACGCACAATAAATTAGAAATAACACCAACGAATCCCTCTATTTCACATTAAAAAAATCATTAAGGTAGTGTGACTTTTAACAGTTTATTATGATGATGAAATAAAACGCACGTTCTTATGATTTATCAATAGATTTACCTTCCTACCCATTTATCAATTTAGCTCGTATAATTTAAAGTATCTGACAATAAATGAATAAAGGAGTTCTTTTATGAAACATTTATTTATTATTTATTTAAATATTTTATTTAAATAGTATTTTTTTTAACAGAAACAGTTTCTCAGTTCGCACTTTGGAGTCTTGACTACACCGAATTTCAATAGAGCTACTATGCTAGCTAGTTAAGTCTCTTGCTGGAAATTGTTTGAATATTTCTTTCGACGTATTCTCCTTTTTGTATATCAGTAGATATACAGAACAAATGTAGCACCCTGTAACAATACATTACCAGTACATAGTGTTATCAGTAGATATACAGAACAAATGTAGCACCCTGTAACAATACATTACCAGTACATAGTGTTATCAGTAGATATACAGAACAAATATAGCACCCTGTAACAATACATTACCAGTACACAGTGTTATCAGTAGATAAACAGAACAACTATAGTTAGTTACACAATAACAATACATTACCAGTACACAGTGTTATCAGCAAATATACAAAACAACTATAGTACACAATAGCAATACACTACTAGTACACAGTTTCATCAACACTAAAACGGAAGGTTTTATATCTGATTCCCTATGATGGACTTAGCGCAGATAATCCAGTGTGTAGCCTTGCTTTAAAAAACCAACAGCTAATTATTTTTAATTATGTTTTTAAACGTTTGAAACGTTTTCCTAGTTTATTTTTAGCGTTTCATAGAGTAACTTAATTTCCTTTTTTATCGAATACTAGACTTTTCATGATAATTAACCATATCTGATTATAACCTAACAGACTGGAGGGAAGGCAGTAAATCAACAGCACCCGCCACCATCTCTTGGCTTACTCTGATCGAATTGTGGAAGTTGACTATCACTTTTATCACGTAGATATGGGAATTTTTGTGTTTGTGTGACAACGGAGCACAAACTTAAGATCTTATAATCCATAGGTCGACCAGCCCGGTCTACTGAACATTGGAACAAACACAGAGTTAATTAGGTCAGGTGGGAGTTCAACACATAACGTCTGGTGTTTATTTATTTTGGAATTAGCCGTCCCTAATTTAGCAGTGTAAAACTAGAGTGAAGGCAGCTAGTCACCGCCACCCATCGCCAACTCTTGAGCTACTATTTTACCAACGAGTAGTGGAATTGACTGTAATATTATAACGCCCCCACGGCTGAAGGGGCAAGCATGTTTGATGTAACAGGGATTCGAACCCGCGACCTTCATATTACGAGTCGAGTGCCTTAACCACCTGGTCACCTGGCTCTAATGTCTGGTATTGTGCGAAAGGCCTCGTCGGCAATGGCGTCTGAGTGTTTGATGGAAATGCTCTTTTCATATAAAAGACAATTATTAGCCTTAATTTAATATAAAACAAACTACTTATGATTAAAAACACTCTGCAGAGGTTCAGAGATGAGTAAAAAGGCTTATAACACGACAAATCAGTTTTTAATATCTATGGTGGGCAAAGCACAGACCAACTATGCGTACCTCTGTGATTAATAACAAACGAACATAATAGTAAAGACATTATATTTAACATAAATGACTTAAAAAAACAACATATTTCCATTTTGAGGTAAAGTTAATGAGAGAAAATATTTAGGGCTAGCCCTAAGACCAGTTTTGAGTCGCAACTAAAGAAAAGACTTAAGGTGTTTCTTAAGTTGCAGTTTGGTAGGAATACCATTTTAACCAGTTAGAACCATTCTTCTTTGGAAGATGTGACTTAATCGCATAATTAAATATTGATGTTCAATGTATATATTAAAAAACAAAATCTTACCTGGTCGCTATCTTGGGAAAGCCAACTGTCGTTGCTCTATAAAAAAAAAGAGAGAGAGAGAGAAATATACAGTTAAACCGTTACAAAGGTTCACTTTCCTCTAAATATCAAACAGTAGTAATACTTACAAAGCCTATATATGGATTACACAACAGGTCGAGAAGAGAAAATATTGTTGAATGAACCATTGTAAACATAAGTTATGATATGGACCGTATTCTCAACCCATATATATACTTATATACGTTCTATGTCTTTATTATTATTATCATAAAGGTTGTTTTTTCATTTCATAACAAGATACAATCCAGTGATTCAGCGGCTGGTCTAGCCGTTTTTTGTATGAAGTTCCAAATAACATTTTACAGTAAATATCAGTCACAGTGCAGAAGGGAGGGAGAAGAGGTTTAGATTGTATCTTTATCAACCAAGTCTACAAAAACCTAAAACCCGATGCCGAAAGGTGCAATTCACCCTGTACACCTCACCCCCACCATCCTTTAAATTCACCACCAGATACTAACAGGTATCATAAGTCCAGCAAAGTCACGTTATCCAAGGGATAAACCAATCCAATTTATGCAATAAAGTCATTTCTAGAGTCACCAGACTTGTCATCTCTTAGTATCTTTTCGTCTCTATAAGAGAAAAGTAACATTATGAATCTGTCTTAGTTACTCTGCATCTAAATGGGAGTTTAATAGGTACACTGCGGCGTTATTCGCGGGTCCCTTGAGTTTCAACCCGCAAACCTTTCATTTGATTTAGGGCTCAGCTTGGCCAAATGGTAAAGGCACTCGACTCGTAATCTGAGGGTCTCGGGTTTGAATCCCTGTCACACCAAACATGCTGGCACTTTCAGCCGCGGGGGCATTATAATGTGACGGTCAATTCCACTATTCGTAGGTAAAAGAGTAGTTCACGAGTTGGCGGTAGGTGATGATGACTAGCTGCTTTTTTTCTACTCTTTCACTGCTAAATTAGGGACAAATAGCACAGAGTAAACCTGGTGTAGCTTTGGGCGAAATTTAAATAAAAAAACTCGGGAAATCACATGACAAAGATAGATCACAGGGTACAGATTTCCATCCCTTCTTACTATATTTTATTCACCTAATCCGTAGTTGGAAAACCGTAAGTAGTGAGCTACGAAGAACTGCCCACAAGTAACATATACAGCGAAGAAGCAACTTTTTTGGAGTAGGTTTAAAACAACCTTGGGGCATTTTTTATTTTATTTTGTCTTATATTTTAAGTAGAGGAACTTTTAGCAAATGTTGCTTATATACGGCTATAAAATACGACACAATAAACATTACATTATTTGGCGAATAATTAAAAGAGTGTCATCGTGAGTTAAACCTGTTTCGGAGCCATTATAGTGCCACTCCGTATGGAAAAGTCCTAACAAGTCCAAGTAATTAGGGCGCACGTCTAGCAGTCTGCGGGTCTATGGCTCGAATCCCCGTCCCACCAGACATGTTCACCATTCCAGTCGTAAAAGCGTTATATGTGCAGGCTAATTCAACTATTCTTTAGTAAAAAATGTGGCCCAAGAATTGGCAGTCGGTGACTAACTGCTTTCCTTCTAGTCTTTTACTGCTAAGTTTCTGACGGCTAGCGCAGATAGCCCTTGTGTAGCTTTGCACGGAACTCAAAACAAAACCGCATGGGAGGTTGAAATGCCTAGTTTTTCATAATCTCCCAGTGTTTCAGCAGAAAGTCTGAAGAATGGAACAGATAGCCCACTCTATAATGTTGCTCTTAACAATAAACAAACAGTTTTCACTGTGAAAATCAAGTATGCGTGTGTGTGTTTTCATATAAGAAAGCTACATCGGGCTATCTGCTGAGTCCACCGAGGGGGAAATTAGATAATCTTAACTGTCACCCATGCTACTTTTCGTACGTAAATAACGCTTGTTTGTTTGTTTTTGTTTGTTTGGGAATTTCGCACAAAGCTACTCGAGGGCTATCTGTGCTAGCCGTCCCTAATTTAGCAGTGTAAGACTAGAGGGAAGGCAGCTAGTCATCCCCACCCACCGCCAACTCTTGGGCTACTCTTTTACCAACGAATAGTGGGATTGACCGTAACATTATACACCCCCACGGCTGGGAGGGCGAGCATGTTTAGCGCGACGCGGGCGCGAACCCGCGACCCTCGGATTACGAGTCGCACGCCTTACGCACTAGGCCATGCCGGGCCATGTAAATAACGCATTCCCATAGTTTCGAAAACTGTGAACTAAACTCTGAATTTTTTTTTTTAAGTTATCACGCTCATACTTCGATTATTAACGATTATTAAACTTACGGTTTAACTTCTGGTGTCAGGTAAACAACCATCACGTGCCAAGTTGTTAGTGTCGATTAAATTCCAGTCGCCTCGAGTTACAAAGTGTAATTACTTCGCAATTTGAAAAGCCTCAGGCGGAACGTTGTGTTGACTGAAACCATTCAAAATTGGATTCACAAAGGAATAAGCTCCGCGCAATTAATCCACGCCCCCTTAAGCGTGCTTCGACTTTTAATTGGACTACACTAAACACATCGTATACATGCGTATTAAATAGACTGAAAAGAACATGTAAAATATTTTCTTAACCCAAACGAGCCGTTTTTGCATATATATTTCTCAACAAGTGGGTTTCTCGACATCACTGATCGTCAAATCTCTGCCTTGCTAAAGCTGTCCTGGTCAACTGTAAGTGTTGTTATTGTGAAGTGGAAACATTTATGATGAACAACAGCTCAGCAACGAAACGGTAGGCCACACGAGCTTACAGAACGGGACCGCCGAAGGCTGAAGCGCGTAGAGCGTAAAAATCATCTGTCCACAGTTGCAGCACTCTCTACCGAGTTTCAAATTGCCTCTGAAAGCAACGTCAGCACAAGAACTGTTCATCGGGAGCTTTAAGAAATGGGTTTCCATGGCCAAGCAGCTGCACTCAAGCCTAAGATCACCATGCGCAATGCAAAGCGTCGGCTGGAGTGCTGTGAAGCACATCGCCATTCGACTTTGGAGCAGTGGAAACGCTTTCTCTGGAATGATGAATCACGCTTCACTACCTGAAAGTCTTGCGGACGAATCTGGGCTTGGCGGATGCCAGGAAACGCTACTTTCCTGAATGCTTAGTGCCAACTGTAAAGTTTTGTGGAGGAAGAATAATGATCTGGGGCTGTTTTTCATGGTTTGGGCTAGGATCTTTAGTTGCGAAGAGAAATATTATTGCTACAGCATACAATGACATTCTAGAGAATTGTATGTTTCCAACTTTGTGGCAAAAGTTCGGGGAAGGCCATTTTTTGTTTCAGTATGACAATACCCACGTGTACAAAGTGAGGTCCATAAAGACATGGTTTGCAGGGGTTGGTGTGGACGAACTTGACTGGTCTGCAAAGAGTCCTGGACTCAACCCCATCGAACACCTTTGGGATAAATTAAAACGTCGAGTGCGAGCCAGGCCTTCTCACCCGACATCAATGTCTGACATCATTAATGCTCTTGGTGCTGAATAGGAGCGAATCCTCGCAGCCATGTTCCAAAGTATAGTGAAAAGCCTTCCCAGAAGAGTTGAGGCGATTATAACATAAAAGGGGGGGGGACAAACTCCATATTAATGCCCATGGATTTGGAATAAGATGTTCAACAAGCACATGTGGGTGTGATGGTCTGGTGTTCTCAAACTTTTGCCCATGTAGTGTATTTTAGCGGAAAGGAGAGAAAAGCATAGATGTTAGACAACTTAGTTTCGAAAGGTTTTTAATTACGGCAAGAATGAATCATATTTTAGGAGTATGAAATAACAAGATTATTAAAACCCAAAGTTTAAAATTTCGAAGCATGTTTAATTAATTATACGACTCCATTTTCGAAATTCGTAAGGAGGTTCCCATTTCGTTACTCAGGTATCACCGTCTTCGTTTCAAGTTGTAGTTACACTGTAGTTATTCTTTCGTAAGAATAGGAACTAAAAGATAAGCATCGTATTACTAACTAAATAAGTGATTTTTATAAATATCAAATCAAATTTGAAATGAAAAGGATCTAACCTAACATAAGTTAAAACCCACAAATGTCAATAAGAAATAATCCACAAAAGTTTTATAAAAGTCCTATAAAAAGAAATAATAAAAGAAAAGAACAAACTGCTCTTAGTTACTAGACACAAAGATTACACAAAGGGCTGTTTGTACATCCAGGGGTATCGAAAAACGGTCTCTAGCCGTATAAGTCCACAAACATACCACTATGTTCCTGGGGGAGTTTTTGTTTGTATATTGACGTCCACTATGCAAGAATAAATGAAAAAAATAAAGCATAGAATTTAGACTAGACAACATGGTCAGCCCTTCAACAAGCCTAACGAAGGTCTGAAACGTGCATAATATAATTATCTCTTTTGCTATACTTTGTCACTTGCCACTGGGAAGGGTAGTGGTATGTCTACAGGCTTACAACTCTAGAAACCGGGTTTCGATGTAATAATTCAACTTCATTTTCTATTGGGCACTACATGGCGAGATGGTTAGAGCTCTCGACTTGTACTCTGAGGAGCGTGGGTTAGAATCCCGGTCGCACCAAACATGCTCGCCTTTCTAGTCGTTCGAGCGTTATAATGTGACGGTCAATCCCAATATTCGTTGGTAAAAAAGTAGCTCAATAGTTGGCGGTGGTTGATGATGACTAGTCGCCTCTCCCCTTGTCTTACACTGCGAAATTATGGACGGCTAGCGCAGATAGCCTCGTGTAGCTTTGCGTGAAATTCAAAAAACAAACAATTTTAAATTGGTAGAGTAGAGAGAAGGCAAATAGTAAATAGGGGCCCTCGCCAATTCTTGGATTACCTTTAACTGATTAAATACATCATACCCAAAACCCCCACATTGTGTAACGAGTCGCGAACCACGAACCCTTGGATTTATATTGCGGACAAGCTAGCTAAAAGTTCTTACACGCTCCAAGGCAACAAATGAAACATGTATTTTCAACATGGTATATCTACCCTAAGATTTCTGGTTGATTATAGGTAGTTTAGATGTTTTAAACATATAAGGCTTATATTTGGTTGTGGATTGTACAATTCTTTTCAACCTATAAGGCTTAGGTTAAATAGTAGATTGTATAGGTATTATAAACCTATAAGGTGCCTTATGCGACACATAGGATAAACAGCAAAGTCAGAGACATTAAGAGTTAAGAACAGCCATTTCTAATTTAGAAATGTTTATCAGAAGGAAGACAACAAGTGAACAATACCCGCCGTTTATTATGCAGCTATTTCTAACCATATACAAACTGATTATGACAGTTTTAATGTCCTCACAATTGACCTTTTGATCCACAGCCACGGCTAAGAATAATGTTTGTGGTTGTCGTAAAGGGAAAGACGAGTACACTAGAAATTAGCATACAACAACATACCTCAATATTTATGTATACGCATGATATATATATATATATATGTTCACACATTCTATATAAAGATACGTAGTATTAGTATAAGTGAAATGGTACAACGGGTTACGTTTGTTGAAAGTTATAGTATTCAATAAGTTAAATGGTACAAATGTCTTAAATTTGTTGTATTAGTGTAAGTGAAATTGTACAGATGTCTAAAAGTTATACGATAAGCATAAGTGAAATTGTACAGACTTTTGAAAGTTATGGTATAAGTGAAATGGTACAGATATCTGAAAGTTATAATATTACTAGAAGTAAAATGGTACAGACGATTGAAAGCTTTGTAGTAGTATGAATGAAATGGTAGAGATATCTAAAAGTCATAGTGTTAGTGAAATGGAACAGACAATTGAAAGTCATACTACAAGTATAAATGAAGTGGCACAGAGGTTCGAAAGTCATAGCATCAGTATAAATGAAGTGGCACAGAGGTTCGAAAGTCATAGCATCAGTATAAATGAAATGGCACAGAGGTTCGAAAGTCATAGCATCAGTATAAATGAAGTGGCACAGAGGTTCGAAAGTCATAGCATCAGTATAAATGAAATGGAACAGATATCTCTGAGTTATAGTATAAGTGAAATGGTACAGATGTCTGAAAGTTATAGTATTAAATAAGTGTAATGGTACAGATGTCAGAAAGTTATACTATTAGTATGTGTGTGTTTTCATTTAGCAAAGCCACCTCGGGCTATCTGCTGAGTCCACCGAGGGGAATCGAACCCCTGATTGTAGCGTTGTAAATCCATAGACTTACCGCTATACTAGCGGGGGACTATATACTATTAGTATAAGTGAAACAGTACAGGCGTCTGAAATTTGTTGTAATAGTATGACTGAAATGGTACAGATATCTAAAGGTGTACTAGTATAAGTGAAATGCTAAAGATGTTTGAATGTAATAGTACTAGTAAAAGTGAAATGGTACAGATGTCTTAAGTTTGTTGCATTAGTATAATTGAAATGGAACAAATGTCTGATAGTTATTGTTTTAGAATAAGTGAATTGGTACAGATGTCTTAAATTTCTTCTATTACTATAAATGAAATGGTACACATGTCTTAAGTTTGTTGCATTAGTATAATTGAAATGGTACAAATGTCTGATAGTTGTTGTTTTAGAATAAGTGAATTGGTACAGATGTCTTAAATTTCTTCTATTACTATAAATGAAATGGTATTAGTAATAGTGAAATAGTACAGACGTCTTATATATTTTGTATTACTATACGAGAAATGGAACAAATACCTGAAAGTTGTAGTATTAGTACAAGTGAAATAATACAGATGTGTCAATTTTTTTTTATTAATATAAGTAAAATGGTACAGACGTTTGATAGTTACAGTATTAGCAGAAGTGAAATGGTACAACGTCTTAAATTTGTTGTATTAGTATAAGTGAAATGGTACAGATACCTAAAAGTTATAGTATTAGTATAAATGAAATGGCACAGATATCTAAAAGTTGTAGTATTAATAAAATTGAAATGGTATAGATGTCTGAAGGTTATAGTATTAGAATATGTGAAATTGTAGAGATATCTAAAAGGTATATTATGAGTGTAGTTGCTGCTTTGAATTAAGCACAAAGCTACACAATGAGCTATCTGTGCTCTGCCAATCCCATGTATCGAAATCCGGATTTCACTGTTGTAAGTCCGCAGAAATATCACTGAGCCACTTGGAGGCTAGTATTAGAATAAATGAAATGGTACAGATGCGTAAAAGTTATAGTATCAGTATAAGTGAAATGATATAGACGTTTGAAAGTTTTAGTGTCAGTATAAGTAAAATGGTATAGATGTCTGAAAATTAATGTATCAGATAAGGGAAATGGTACAGATGTCTGAACGTTATAGTATTAGTATAAGTTAAATGGTACAGATATGTAAAAGTTGTAGTATTAATATATGTGAAATGGTACAGATGTCTGAAAGTTATAGTGTTAGTACAGGTAAAATGTTACAGATATGTAAAAGTTATAGTAGTGAGTATAAGTGAAATGATACAGATATCTAAAAGTTGTAATATCTGTATAAGTGAAATGGTCAGATATCTAAAAGTTATAGTATTAGTATAAGTGAAATGGTACACATATATAAAATTTATAGTATTAGTATTTGCAAAATGGAAGAGAGGTTATAAATTTCTTGTATTAGTATAAGCGACATGGTACAGACGTCTGAAAGTTATAGTATTAGTATAAGTACATTGGTACAGATATCTAAAAGTTATGGTATTAGAATAAGTGGAATGATATACATTCCTAAAAGTTGTGATATTAGTATAAGTGAAATGGTACAGATATCCAAAAATTATAGTGTTAGTATAATTAAAATAGTACAGATATCTAGAAGTTGTAGTATTAGTTTTAGTGAAATGGTACATATATCTAAAAGTTATAATATTAGTATAAGTGAAATTGTACAGATATCTAAAAGTTACAGTATTAGTTAGTATAAGTGGAATGATACAGATATCTAAAAGTTACAGTATTAGTATAAGTGGAATGATACAGATATCTAAAAGTTACAGTATTAGTATAATAAGTGAAACGGTACAGATGTCTGAAAGTTGTAACATTAGTATAAGTGAAAAGGTTCAGATATGTAAAAGTTATAGTATTGGTGTAAGTAAAATGGTTCAGATATAGAAAAGTTGTAGTATTTATATAAGTGAAATGATAGAGATATCTAAAAGTTGTAATATTAGTATAAGTGAAAAGGTTCAGATATGTACAAGTTATAGTATTAGTGTATGCAAAATGGTACGGACATAATAAATTTGTTGTATTAGTATAAGTGAAATGGTACAGATATATAGAAGTTGTAGTATTAGTATAAGTGAAATGGTACAGATATCTAAACGTTATAGTATTAGTATAAGTGAAATGGTTCAGATATTTAAAAGTTGTAGTATTAGTATAAGTGAAATGGTATAGATATATATACTCTTCAAAACAAGAAACGCAAAAGGGATATTTTTGTTATTTGAAAGATAAATATATGTAATAACGTTACAAGCTCAGAGTATGTGATGTTACACGTGTTAAGGCAGTGATTGTAAGACCAAAATGACAATAAAAGTTGTGCACTTTGAAAACGGAGGAAAACATCGGATTTTTCGCCAAAACGCATGCGTGTCCAATAAATTTGTTTGAGAGATCCGCATGTTCTGCAGGTGCAACATGTGCAAAATTCCTATAAAAGTGACGGATTCTCGGTTTCCATAACTCAGTGTTAAGCCACCGACACGCAATACAGTTACGCCAAGACTGACTGAAGCACAACGCCATTGGTCGCTTGGAAGCAGGCGAATCTCGATCAGATGTTGCCAGAGCTGTGAATGTCCACCCAAGCACCATCACAAGGCTATGGAATCGTCACCAACAACATGGATCAACTCGTGACCGTCCACGATCTGGCAGATCTCGTGTGACCACGCCCGCACAAGATCGCAACATCCGGTTACGTCACCTTCGGGATAGGACCACCACTGCGACGTCTATTGCCTCAACCATACCAGGGCTGCGTAGGATTTCCGATCAGACCGTACGCAATCATCTACGAGATTCTTAGGCCTCATGTGCAACCCATCATGGTGAACGTCAACGACATTTATCAACATGACAACGCCCGTCCTCACACAGCCCGACTCACCACTGTCTTCTTGAGACACCACAACATCAACGTTCTTCCCTGGTCCTCCAGATCACTAGATTTAAGCCCCATCGAACATCTTTGGGACGAGATGGACCGACGTCTGCGACGGCGACAACCTCAACCGCAGACTCTACCTCAGCTTGCAGCAGCTTTGCAGGCTGAGTGGACAGTCATTCCACAGGATGTGATTCGTTATCTCATCGCTTCCATGGGCAGGAGATGCCTAGCAGTTATTGATGCTCAAGGGGGGCATACTCGTTATTGACGTTGAGTGACGTTAAACTTCACCTAGTGAGCGTGGACTTCGCCTTTGCAGACTTTGGATGTTCAGCAGTGAATGTGCAAAGTTTCACACATGTCATACAGAACTACCCGGAATAAACTTGTTAACAACTTGTCTCATATTTTGCCTTCTGCGTTTCTTTTTTTTGAAGAGTATAAAATTTATAGTATTAGTATATGCAAAATGGAAGGGACGTTATAAATTTCTTGTGTTAGTATAGGCGATATGGTACAGACGTCTGAAAGTTATAGTATTAGTATAAGTGAAATGGTACAGATATATAAAATTTATAGTATTAGTATAAGTGAAATAGTACAGATGTCTGAAAGTTATAGTGTTAGTACAAGTGAAATGATACAATCATGTTAAAGTTATAGTATTAGTATAAGTGAAATGGTACAGATATCGAGAAGTTGTATTATTTCTATAAGTGAAATGGTACATATATGTAAAAGTTATAGTATTAGTATATGCAAAATAAAACAGATGTAATATATTTTTTGTATTGGTATTAGTGAAATGGTACAAATGTCTGAAAGTTATAGTATTAGTATAAGTGAAATGGTACAGATATCGAGAAGTTGTATTATTTCTATAAGTGAAATGGTACATATATGTAAAAGTTATAGTATTAGTATATGCAAAATAAAACAGATGTAATATATTTTTTGTATTAGTATTAGTGGTATTAATGTGAAATGGTACATTAGTATAAGAAAGTTATAGATATTAAAAGTTATAGTATCAGTATCAGTGAAATGGTACAGATATCCAAATGTTATTGTATTATTATAAGTGAAATTGTACAGATGTCTAAAAGTTATAGTATTAGTATAAGTGAAACGGTTCAGACATCTAAAAGTTATAATATTAGTATATACAAAATGGAACAGATGTAATAAATTTCTTATATTAGAATAAGTAAAATGGTACAGGTATCTAAGAGTTATAGTATTAGGAGTATTAATTAAATCACAGAGTGAAAGGAGGATAGCTTTACAAAAAATACAGAGTTAGATAATCATAGCGTTATGAGAGATATAATACTGCAGGAACAATGAATATTTGTGTTTGAAAAAAGGATATACTGTTTTACTCCCGCAAATGAATATATTCGTTTATATTACAATTCTTGAGTACAATATGAATGAAAATATCAAGCTGAAGTGTGGTAAGTGTGAGTCGCTGCGATCAAACTTTATCTGAAGCTGGTAACCTAACAATTACATGATCAAAAATTTTTTTTTTAAAAGAAACTAGTTCCATACTCTAAAGCTGCCTTTATAATTATTGTATTTACTTTCGTAACCACTCTAATACCGAGAAATGTTCATTTACAGTGTCTTAAATTTTTCAATCACTTTAACACTAAGAAATGTTTGTTTATAGATGAAATTCAGTGTAAGAAGGAAATGATATTCAAAATGACATAAACATAAAAAATGTAAGATACAATAAGGAGACGAAAATAGAGAAATTGATATTAGAATACGTGACTTGTTTTGGGATTGAGATAATAATAATAGAATAGAATATCTTACTTTTAGAAGTAGATGTATTTTGATCCGAGTGAAGAACCGCATGACCTCATCCGTCCGGTTCTATGACTACTACTACTGTACGGAACCTGTTACAATTTACGTGACTTTTATATCTGGAGAAGATTTCATATAGATGTCTTCGACCGAGTTCACTGACAAGGTGTGTCGGAGCAAGCTGTAGTCACTAACGGAAAAACTAAAGACATGCCGCACGCGCCGTTCGCTTGACCAATGTGATCGGTGTTTGCTGATCCCATAAATACTAACGCACAGATCCATTAGTCCACATGAACCATGTAGTAAGGCTAAAGTAACATAACTTAAAGTCCGCATCCAATATCTGTTTTTGTTTTTACTTATTTCAACGATACTGATACAGTTTAGAAAAAACAAAAACAATATTTATATATATAGTGAAACACGGAAACTCTTAAATTATCAACTAGTTTTCTCGATTGTTCATATAATCTAGTAAATAGCTAACTGTTGGATGACAGGTCAAATAAAACTGTTTTCTGAAAAAATATCAAGCAGCATCGTTATAATTTATGATTAAATCAGAAAAGACACAAACCTATTCCGCCACTTGGCTTATTCATAACATCTGCAAACTTTTGCGTTTCGAGTCTCAAAGACAGCCTGTGTTTTTGCTCAAGTCATTATTTTCTTTGCATAAAATATCTAAAACTATTTGAAAAAGGTGTACAAATAGAGTCGACAAATACAACTCGACACATGAAACGTTTAATTCGTATACACTCGTGTATTGACTTTAGAAGAATCACTGGCTTCACAGGGTTTTATAATACCGTCAAATATTTTTATTTTAAGTGAACTACGCTTTTGAGTGGAAAGTGGAGGAAAGTTACGTTATACATTCTTGAATGTTTTCGATGAATCTATACGCTTCTAAGTAAAAGTGAAAAGACGATATACTCACGAAAACAACGCGTAGGTTAAACACGTGCTAAACAGGCACATACCGTCATCACAATTGTGACAAGACACGAAGAAGGATGCTATTTAATTTATACAATTACAATACAGTGAACCTATATTAAAATAATTCATTATAAGTTCTGTTATAATACATAGACTTAGCCTTCGGAGAACTGTTTAATCTCGAAAGTCTAAGTTCGAGAACTGTGGTCTCTGACACTTTTTCTTCACTTCGATTGCTGTTGGTTGTTAGTAAGCACAAAAATACTTGAAGGGTTACCTGTTCTCTTCAACCATGTGTATCGATACACAGACATGCCGCTGTACCACTGGAGGGCTTACTTCACCTTTCCATTGTATAGGTTTTCCTTATAGTGACTACAAAGCACGCTCACGCCAACGGTATGTTTACTAATATTTCACAACGTTGTAAAAGTTTAACGTTTTTACATTAACTCGAATAGCAGAACGACGTCCTACGGAGGTCTGTTTGTGCTAGTAATTGCTAATAACAGTATTCATACGTTATGTTATTGAAAATAATTTAGAAAAATTGAACATTTTGCTAAAGATTACTGCACGTGTAAAGTGTTCTGAATGCGCTGACATAAACTGTAATTTTTTTTTCTATATATTAAAAATAATATCATTCATTGAAACAAGGAGAAATGCTTAATAGCTGCGGCACTTGAAATTCATGTAAGCAAGATTCGAATAAATCCGTCTATGAGTTCTTTGTTTCCCGTTTTATGAACTATATTTTTGTGCGCCGGCAATACCAAGCGTGTGGCGTGATTCGAGTTTATCATTCATCATGATCTACACCAGCCTACACTCAAATTATAATTCTTCTAGGCAGGATTAGAATAAATTAAAATATTAATTCATATTAGTTCGATTTAATTTTGCATTTTCTGGGGGGTGGGTGGGTGGAAATCAGTTATCATGCAAAAGCTGTCGCCTCCACGGCCTGTGTACACTATGGCAATTTACCACAGTTTATCCGTAATGAAAGTAAAACAAAATTAAACAAAAAACAAAACAACTCTCAACTCATTATCATACATATACCTCGAGACATTTTTATGATGGTACTTCCATAGATAATCAAGTAAGGGAAGATTTATCTGGTTGGACACGGTGGCTAAAAAAACGTCGACCCTCACACCAAAAGGGTACGACCTATTTTTATATTATCATATTGTCTATCAGAACGAAAATATATCACTGCGTAGTAGAGATACTCAATAACAAGAATCAAGTTTCTATCACGGGCACGTCTCCATCATTATTACACCACCTCCTTCAGTTTAAACTGAAAGGACGACGGAGTTGGACCAAATACCCGTTGTGGAAGAATAAACAAATAGTTAAATATGTATCTTTCGCTTCTCGATATAGTCTCAGTTTAATGATTTTGTATTCCTGTAAGAATTTCGTTTTTGTTTCTTCTATGATTTTGTGTGTGCATCTAAGATAATAAACAGCTTTCAATCCGATTGTTGGCTACCATATGACAGTTTTGTAATGACTTTGCATGGTTCATTATAAGACATAATCGAATTATTTGCCTAATATTGAATGAACTGGTCAGTTTGAACAAAATCTAGCATTTCCAAACCTTTACAAAAATATCCACCCATCTTTTTCTTCTCTAAGCCAACAGCGGTTGTGTGTTTTGAATTTCGCGCAAATTTACACGAGGGCTATTTGCGCTAGGCGTCCCTAGTTCAGCAGTGTAAGACGAGAGGGAAGGCAACTAATCATCATCACGCATCATCAACTCTTGGGCAACTATTTTACCAACGAATAGTGGGATTGACCGTCACTTTATGATGCTTCCACGGTTGAAAGGGCGAGCATGTTTGATGCGACGAAGATTCGAACTGCGACCCTCGGATTATGAGTCGAACGTCTTAACCCACCTATATGGGTTATATAGTTAAATATATGTATGTATATTTAATAATATGCTGTATTGTCTGAAATTCTAGAGAATGAAAATAAATACACATTTCAATCTGCCATTATATTTATCACGTGTTTAGGCTTAACATTGATTTTTTTTTATCTTGTAATGAATTTTATTTGCAAAATGATCTTCAGTATTAAGTTTTATAGGTTCCCGTTTTAACCATGTTTTTGCATTATATAAGCAACAGACGTCTGGTAATGGAAACTGTACTTTTTCAAACACGCCTTCTGTTACGAATTATTTACGCATATTTTAAAGATAAATAAATAATTACGAAAACGCAAACGTATAAATAACCGAAAGAAAACTTTATCCTGTATTGTGTTTAGACACTTGACATATCAACTTTTGACGGATGGATGACATATGATGCCTAAACGACGGTATTATAAATTTTATTAGACTTAAACACATTTACCATTAACACGTCTGTCAGATTCATGAAGAATTTTGCATCAGCTCACGCGTGTTAGGAAGAAATTTGAGAAGCACTTGTGTTAACCATTTCATTTCTCATTTATCAAACTTGCTAAAAAACAGAGCTGTAAGGAAAGCCAGACATCAATTTGGTGCATAAAATTATATATATATATAAAAGTGATAATGTAATAAGCACTTCTTAACGTTACAGCAAAGAACACAACACTGGATATCGCCTAATATTTCCGTAATAAAGAAATACTTAAAAATACGAGCCTAAATGTAGAAAGTATACTGCTTTGCTTTGAAGCAGTGGGGTTACACACACACACACACACACGGTCATTAAAGACATCTTATTCGCGTCAGTGAAAATAACATGTACTGTCATAGATCTGCCAAACAATACCATGTAGAGCAGAAAATAAACGTTGTTTGTTTGTTTTTCAAGCGCGTAAGGCGTGCGACTCGTAATCCGAGGGTCGCGGGTTCGCGCCCGCGTCGCGCTAAACATGCTCGCCCTCCCAGCCGTGGGGGTGTATAATGTGACGGTCAATCCCACTATTCGTTGGTAAAAGAGTAGCCCAAGAGTTGGCGGTGGGTGGTGATGACTAGCTGCCTTCCCTCTAGTCTTACACTACTAAATTAGGGACGGCTAGCACAGATAGCCCTCGAGTAGCTTTGTGCGAAATTCCAAAAAAAAAAAAGTTTCTTTTTTGTTTTACGTTTCGCGCAAATACACATGAGGGGTATCTACGCTAGCCGTCCCTAAGTTGACAGTGAAAGACTGGAAGGAAAACAGCTCGTCATCAGTATCCATCGCCAACTCTTGGGATACTCTTTTATCAACGAATAGTGAGATGCACTGTAACATTATAATGTCTTCACTATTGAAAGGAGAAGTATATTTGGTTAGACGGGGATTGGAATCCGTGATCCACATATTGCAAGTCCAACTTCCTCGCCACCTGGCCATGTTGGACTCACTACAAAATGTATATATTTATCAAGTACTTTATACACCAGGCCATGATAGGCCCAGTTTAATATATACTCTTCAAAAAAAGAAACGCAAAAGGCAAAATATGAGACAAATTGTTAACAAGTTTATTCCGGGTAGTTCTGTATGACATGTAAGAAACTTTGCACATTCACTGCTGAACATCCAAAGTCGAAGTCCACGCTCACTAGGTGAAGTTAAACGTCACTCAACGTCAATAACGAGTATGCCCCCCGTGAGCATCAATAACTGCTAGGCATCTCCTGCCCATGAAAGCGATGAGATGACGAATCACATCCTGTGGAATGGCTGTCCACTCAGCCTGCAAAGCTGCTGCAAGCTGTGGTAGAGTCTGCGGTTGAGGTTGTCGCCGTCGCAGACGTCGGTCCATCTCGTCCCAAAGATGTTCGATGGGGCTTAAATCTGGTGATCTGGAGGACCAGGGAAGAACGTTGATGTTGTGGTGTCTCAAGAAGATAGTGGTGAGTCGGGCTGTGTGAGGAGTGGCGTTGTCATGTTGATAAATGTCGTTGACATTCACCATGATGGGTTGCACATGGGGCCTAAGAATCTCGTAGATGATTGCGTACGGTCTGATCGGAAATCCTACGCAGCCCTGGTATGGTTGAGGCAGTAGACGTCGCAGTGGTGGTCCTATCCCGAAGGTGACGTAACCGGATGTTGCGATCTTGTGCGGGCGTGGCCACACGAGATCTGCCAGATCGTGGACGGTCACGAGTTGATCCATGTTGTTGGTGACGATTCCATAGCCTTGTGATGGTGCTTGGGTGGACATTCACAGCTCTGGCAACATCTGATCGAGGTTCGCCTGCTTCCATGCGACCAATGGGGTTGTTGCGTTGTGCTTCAGTCAGTCTTGGCATAACTGTTATGCGTGTCGGTGGCTTAACACTGAGTTATGGAAACCGAGAATCCGTCACTTTTATAGGAATTTTGCACATGTTGCACTTGCAGAACATGCGGATCTCTGAAACAAATTTATTGGACACGCATGCGTTTTGGCGAAAAATCCGATGTTTTCCTCCGTTTTCAAAGTGCACAACTTTTATTGTAATTTTGGTCTTACAATCAGTGCTTTAACACGTGTAACATCACATACTCTGAGCTTGTAACGTTATTACATATATTTCTTCTTAAAATAACAAAAACATCCCTTTTGCGTTTCTTGTTTTGAAGAGTATATATATATATTTATTATGTACCTTATACAACAGGTCATAATAGGCCTGAGAGAGAAATAAAATCTGTCTGAAGTCGATCATTGCTTCCTTAGTACGTCCTTCATAGTCAGGTAGAAAATCCCATAATAACATATTCAAACAGAAAATATTATTATAACACAGTCAGATAGAAAATACCATGATTAAGTAGTCAGACAGAAAATATCATAATAACATAATCAAGTAGAAAACCCATAATAATAATAATGGATTCAGGTAGAAAAATCTCATAATAACATGGATAGAAATTGCTATAATAATGGCTACAAAAGACGGACTCAGTATTTAATCACAATTAATCTCCTAGACGTCTCGTATTAGTTTCGTAAAAGGCCCGTAAGGCGTAAGGCGTGCGACTCGTAATTCGAGGGTCGCGGGTTCGCGCCCGCGTCGCGCTAAACATGCTCGCCCTCCCAGCCGTGGGGGTGTATAATGTGACGGTCAATCCCACTATTCGTTGGTAAAGAGTAACCCAAGAGTTGGCGGTGGGTGGTGATGACTAGCTGCCTTCCCTCTAGTCTTACACTGCTAAATTAGGGACGGTTAGCACAGATAGCCCTCGAGTAGCTTTGTGCGAAATCAACAAACAAACAAACAAATAGTTTCGTAAAATTGAGAAATCAGAATCTGGAAGACATGGAGGTCAACACAACGTACTTAATACAGAAAGATAGGTTAACAACAATGCAGAAATCGTGATTGTTTAGGTTTGTACGCATCATTCCACGGTGTGACATAGAGTAAGTAAATTTTCACGAACGTCACACATACTTTAATATGTAATATCCGCCATCGGCGTCTGAAAGTCATATACACATCTATGAATCTCTTCAATAAATGAATAATAACATATATATATTCTCTGTTTT
The DNA here is from genome assembly GCF_004210375.1 of Tachypleus tridentatus. Taxonomy (NCBI): domain Eukaryota; kingdom Metazoa; phylum Arthropoda; class Merostomata; order Xiphosura; family Limulidae; genus Tachypleus; species Tachypleus tridentatus. The sequence continues at coordinate 64,226,721 of NC_134826.1, read as the reverse complement.
ACCGAGGGCGTTTCATAAGTGAAATGCTGAAATGTGTGTATGGTGTCTTGAAATTGAAAGTTAGGGTTCAGACGTAGACATATTAAATAACTGAAAACTAAGACTCGCACGATTTTAAGGTATTATTAAATATTACAAAACTGATTCATCGTATTATAACTCGAAACAAATATTCACTTCTGTATCATAAATTTTTGAAATATATTGTTTTGGTCATCGACGGTTGAAGTTAATACGATATATTAGCATATAATATTAAATTACAAACTGCAGAAAAATACCGCGAGACGTGGAAAAATTGTTGAAATAATTAAAAAGTATAACAATTAAATACAAACAGTAACTAGAAAGTCTTAGCAGAGCAGACAAAACAAAATTAACTGCAAGATTAAGTAAATAACAGAAGAGCGGAAATCATAACTGAATATTATTTGTAGAAAGAAATGGGAGAGTAGTGGGTGTCAGTGGGTTTGTAAGGTACGCTAGTGGTTAGGTTTCACGTAGAAATGCCAATAAGGATATCCAAAAAGTGATTATTCGCAGTAGAAATTGAAGTAGTAAACTTAAGTGACTTGTGGTATGTATCGACACAGCAAATAAAAAGTTCGAGTTCCTCTTTGAGTCGAAAAAAAAGGCTTAGAATTCCATCGATGCGTCACATAAAAACAACAACAAAAACAGGTAGTTTGTGGGTTATCGCCCGGCATAGCCAGATGATTAGGACGTTCGACTCGTAATCTGAAGGTCGCGGGTTCGAATTCCCATCATACCGGATATGTTCACCCTTTCAGTCGTGGGGGCGTTATAATGTGACGGTCAATCCCACTATTCGTTGGTAAAAGAGTAGTCCAAGAGTTGGCGGTGGGTGGTGATGACTAGCTGCCTTCCCTCTAGCCTTACACTGCTAAATTAGGGAAAACTAGCGCAGATAGTTCTCGTGTAGCTTTTTGCGAAATTCAAAACAAATACACAAAAAGCTACACAAGAGCCACCTACCTACGCCAGCCAGCCTCCTCAACTTCGCTGTTAAATTTGCATTGAAATTTGCGCTTTTTTTTTTTACATTTTCTAAAACTCGACTTTTTCATAAAACTTTACAAGGCTACTATACCCTTGGTATTTCTTTAAACATTTTTAACAAGTAGATTTAACTTTGCTACAGTAGAAAACTGCACACGATGTACGGTTTTCCTTTTACCAAAACTCCCAAGATTTAGACCATAAAAATTCCGTGGTCTAAATTCTTCATTCTCGATTTTCATTTTCTTCTCAAAACAGCAACGAATAGAATGGCTTAATAAATCGGGATTTTCAAACTAAATTCCGAAATCTAAAATGTCATTTTGGCTTATTTCCAAAATGAATCAATCTCTAATTTTGTTTCTATTCTGAATAATAATTTTTTTTTTTAGCCATGGAAAATATATAATGTTTTTCAATAAAGATCTTAATATTTCAGTCTCGAGTTTTCTAAATAAACGCATTTACTTTAAAGAATGCAACTAATCAGCAGCACTGACCGCCATCTCTTAGGCTACTCTAATTAAATAGTGAGATTGATTGTCACTTATAACACCCCCACGTATCTAATGCGTGACGCACAATAGTTTGTTTTAAGGCGAAAGAGAAACGAACCATGGACCCTCGGCCAGACATAGTAGTGGGATTCGGCAGTCACTTCCATAACAGTCCCGTAATACGGAGCACAATTTTTCATTATTATAATTTTGTGATAACTGGATGCAAACGTCTTCAATTATAACAACTAGGATACACCCATAGCAAAATATATTTGCTGTTATCAATCAGTTGGGGAAATTTTGTACTTTACTTATATGAAATTCGATGTTGAACTCAACAAGCTGTAATCGAGACAAAAGAAAAAGCACCCTAATGGCTCAGCTATATGTCTGCGGACTTACAACTCTAAAAGCCAGGTTTCGATATCCGTGGTGGGCAGAGCACAGATAGCCCATTGTGTAGCTTTGTGCTTAATTTAAAACAACAAAACAAAAAAAGAAAGCTATAATAAATAGATGAAGAAACAGAAATTCCTCGGTTTATGGTGTAACACTTACAATTTTCGATATTTTGTGTTTTGACAGTGTGCTTTTGTCACTTACTGATATTCAGAAAATTGTCTTTTTGGTGAGCCCCCCGCTAGTACAGCGGTATGTCTCCGGATTTACAACGCTTAAATCAAGGCTTCGATTCCCTTCGGTGGGCTGAGCAGATAGCCCCGTGTGGCTTTGCTATAAGAAAAAAACACACACACACACACTTTTTTGAACACTTAATTAAAAGATATTGTTACTATTAGTAGCGACATCTAGTAGCAACCAATAAAATTAACGCCGTTGATCTTTCAATATAATAAAATATTATTATTTTATTAAAAAAAGTGTTCATCTGTATATCTTGCAGCGTACGACATAATACTGACTTAATTACACTCTTTTCTCATAAACCCATCATTATACATTGAACGAATAAGAGTATTTTTAAGGTAGAAACACTTAATTTAATACAGTACACTCGTAGAACTAGGGTTAAACAGCGGTCTTAACTGAAACGATGTTGGACGCTCGCGTTTTAAAAATTGCAGAGACAGGTGTTTATCATGAGAATTGAACTTGTCAGGAGAACGATACTTAATTCAGGGCGTGTATTCAGAATTTTCCATTTTCTAGTGAAAAAATCTGGATTTAAAACTATAAAAATACCACAATGAAGCATTTGTGAAAGTTATGTTTGTTGTTTTTTTTTTTAATTTCGCGCAAAGCTACTCGAGGGCTATCTGCGCTAGCCGTCCCTAATTTAGCAGTGTAAGACTAGAGGGAAGGCAACTCGTCATAACCACCCGCCGCCAACTCTTGGGCTACTCTTTTACCAACGAATAGTGAAATTGACCGTCACATCATAACGCTCCCACGCCTAAAAGGGCGAGCATGTTTGGTGCAACCTGGATGCGAACCCGCGACGCTCAGATTACGAGTCGCACACCTTAACCCATCTGGCCATGCTGGGCGTTTTCTGAAAGGTACAATCGTCTTTGCTTTTCCCAGTTCTGAACTTTCAACAAGCAATGACAGTTGCAAGTATAGTATACAAGAATATAGCTAACGTGCAAATGCGTTTTGATTAGCTCGAGGGATCCGTGCCTGTATCTCCTACAGGAATGATGAAGTAGGAGGAGGCTAGCAATCACAATAGGTAATACTTGGTGCTAGTTACAATTATAGGTAACATTTTTCAACGGAATACGTATGAAGAAATCAGACCGAGAAAATAACACTCGCTAGATGTCGCTGTACACACACACACATAGTGTACACCTGAAAGTGATGCAGTCGTTTCATCGATAAAACTCTGAATAATTACCTTCAGATTTTTGTAAATTTTTGCTCGAATAGGTATTAATGTTCACAACATAAGATGCTAATACATGTATATTTCGTCAGATTTTGACGAAATTCGAGAGGGTTGGGTTTAGCAATTTCATACATAATATTTTGTAAAGGTTTTGCGAGATTGGTTGGCGTTGGTTGGTCGTGTTAGTTGTTATTTATGTTTAACATGTAAAGGTTTAGTCAAGTTAGTTGGACTTTCTTGGAAAATGGTGCCATGATTGTTAACCGATCAAATACGACTGCATGTTTGTTCATTTGTTTTTAAATTTCAAGCAAAGCTACATGAGAGCTTTTTGCGTTAGCCGTCCCTAACTTAGCTGTGTAAGACTAGAGGAAAGGCAGCTAATCATCACCATCTACTGCCAACTCTTCGACTACTCTTTTTACTAACAAATAGTGGGTTTGACCGTTACATTATAACCTCCACGGCTAAAACAGCGAGCATATTTGGTGTTGACCTTCACCTTACGATTCGAGCGTCTTAACCACCTAATCAAATACAAAGTAATGTCAATCGTGAACCAATCAAATACGAAATGATGCCACGACCGTAAGCCAGTCAGTAATTGCATTTTCCCACTAAGTTAAATGTATCTCAATGAGAAAAGCAATTATATCACTCGAATTATCATCATACACAAAAATAAAATCAACTAATGATTCTATGCATAAACATAAAAACTCTGAAAATATTTCGGAAAATCTGCTATATTGTGAAGTTGAATAGACCTAACTTTGAAATAATGGTAGGCCTGGTATGGCCAAGCGCGTAAGGCGTACGACTCGTAATCCGCGGGTTCGCGCCCGCGTCGCGCCAAACATGCTCGCCCGCCCAGCCGTGGGGGCGTTATAATGTGACGGTCAATCCCACTATTCGTTGGTAAAAGAGTAGCCCAAGAGTTGGCGGTGGGTGGTATGACTAGCTGCCTTCCCTCTAGTCTTACACTGCTAAATTAGGGACGGCTAGCACATATAGCCCTCGAGTAGCTTTGTGCGAAATTCCAAAACAAACAAAATAATGGCCAACAATTAACAACAATGTACAATATTTTATCCAAGTCGATGTAGTTTGTCGAAGCCAAAGATTAATCGACACTTAGTTTTAACTTTGATCTATACAACTTTATCCAAACAGACAAATAAACGGAGATCGTTCATTTGGAACATACGTATATAAAGATGCACTCAGAAATATTTATCGCTGCTTCCAGAGAAGTTTCGATTACGAATTCAAACCCCTTACAAATAAACACAATGTTGACATTACTGAAACCTAAGCCTAATTTATAGGCTGGAGTTCCGCTATGTGGTCATATTATGTTCGTCTTAAACAACGTTATCTCAAAATCATTTGCAAAATAGATAAAGCAAAAGCCTTCTTCATTATTTTTGCAAGTGAGGAAGAGGTATAGGTTTTAGTGGTTTTATTTTGTTATTTTATTGTAGCGAGTATTATCCCATTTCATTCCATAATGGTTACTTCCCGAATTTTTTTAAGCCATTAAAATAAGTTGCTCATAATATTTACTTGACACATGATTCCCATACTGAACCTCATACTTAGTCCTAGCGGCATTTTGAAAATTGACAGTAAAACACCACTGTGGTCCATACGTACTACAAGGTAGTTTTCACCAAATTAATCGAGCTCTTTTTGTAACTTGCGAAGTTTTATTTTTACATTTACCTCCTCCCCCATCGGTCCACAAATTGCATTTAAGTCATACCTACAAAGCAACGAAAATAAAAGCAGCGGTTAAAAAAAACACAGGATTTAATAAATGGTCTACTGTAATCCAAACAACAGTTAATACGTAGTTGACCCTCGCTAGTACAGCGGTATGTTTCCGGATTTATAATGCTAAAATCAAGGGTTCGATTCTCCTTAGTGGGCTCAGCAGATTGCCCGATGTGGCTTTGCTATAAGAACACACAGACACACTCATACGTAGTTACATAAACTTTTCTACAGATGAAATTAACTGCAAGCCCCTAAAAACAACTTATAATTATTAAAGATAATACCAAAATATTCTGTTTAATGTATTCTAACTGTTGTTTATGAATTCTGCACAAATACACTGCTGGCCAAAATCTTAAGGCCAATGAACATAAAGAAAAAATATGCATTTCGCGTTGTTAGACTCAACCACTTATTTCAGTCGAACTTCGAAAGATAAAAATAAGAAATAAAAAAAACTTTTCAGCAGTTAATACGGAAAATGTGAACACAAAGAAATTAGCCTAAATACTAGCTGGTCAAAAGTTTAAGACCATACTGAAACGAAGCGTTAATCGGTAAACACGTAACGAAATTTAGTCACTTGTATTCAAGCATTAGCATTGTCAACATCTCCCATTTCCTGTGGTATATTTGGTAAAAACATGGCAAAGGCTAAAAAGTTGACAGAGTTTAAACGTGGCAGAATTGTCGAGCTGCAAAAGCAAGGTCTCTCTCAACGTATCATCGTTTGTAAGATTGGGCGTTGCAAATTTCTTAAAAGACCCTGAGGAACGAGAATTTCAAGTGGTCGGCCCAAGAAAATTTCGCCAACGTTGAGCAGGATGATTCGACGGGTTGTCCGGCAACACACCAGCCGATCGTCGAACCAGATTAAGGCCCTTACGGACGCAGAATGCAGCTAAAGAACAATAAGACGACATCAACGAGAGAAAGGCTTTAAAATCTGTAAACGTCTTCAAAGCCCACGCCTCCTTCTACTCCACGAAACAGCTGGGTTAAATTTTGCTGTGAAGCACCAAATATGGTACGTAGAAAAGTGGACGAAGGTTTTGTTCTCTGATGAGAAACAATTTAACCTGGATGGTCCAGATGGCTTCCAACGTTATTGGCACGATAAGGATATCCCACCGGAGACATTTTCTACACGACACAGTGAAGGAGGGTCCATCATGATCTGGGGTGCTTTCTCCTTCCATGGAACAATGGAGCTTCAGCAGCTGGCTACATTGGCATGTTGGAGAGAGCATCTTTACTGACAGAAGGACCTCGCTTGTGTGGAAATGACTGGATATTTCAGCAGGAAAACGCTGCAATTCACAATGCCCGCAGGACAAAGGACTGTTTCATGTGCGAATAACGCGATTGTTTTGAACCATCCAGTATATTCGCCCGAACTGAACCCCATTGAAGATGTTTGGGGGTAGATGGCAAGGAAAGTCTATAGAAATTGATGTCAATTCCTAACAGTGCATGATCTTTGCGAAGCCATCTTCACCACTTGGAATAACATTCCAGCCAGCCTTCTGCAAACGCTTATATCGACCATGCCAAAGCGAATGTTTGAAGTTATTCGCAATGACGGCCGTGCAACTCACTACCGAGACCTCTTGTTGGGCATTTCATACCCTGTTTAGGACTTCTTTTTGGTATGGTCTTAAACTTTTGATCAGCTAGTATTTAGGCCAATTTCATAGTGTTCATATTTTCCCTATTTAATGCTGAAAATATTTTCTATTTTTGGAACCACCATCATCAAACAAGACAGACCAATGTTCTATCGAAACATAGTACATTTCTTTAAATATAAAATCAGCTCATTATGTCCACAAATCATTGTTTGCAAACTTGATATACAAGTTGAAGTACTCGTCCCGTGAAGAGAAGTTTTGTAAATTAAGGATTAATGAAAGGTTATCTTACGAAGTTGTTTCCTTATTGTAAACAAAAAGCAACTAAAAACGTCCATAAAAAACTGCAAAACTAAACATTTGTATTTATCTTTCTATAGATCCAGTTTTCCTCCATATCAAATTTAACTTGGTGAAGATCCACCCACAGAAGTTTGGACAGTGGTGAAGAATGACAACAAACACACACACAAAACTGAAGATTTATATGCACCTCTACACGCACTTAACGAACCTCCATACCAATTTTGGTTGGAGATCCGTCCGCATCTGCTGTTATTACCAGTTCATGTGTCTGGAGCGATACGTTAAAATAAATAAGGTAAATGTCTTGATAATATAAAAAGAAGCTTGAAACGATACTGAAATTTACCGGTAAGCAAAGCTTATGGTCTTTTTGTATTTGTCATAAAACTTATGTTGCACGTGACACATTCAGCCTGGAGACATTTAAGCTATCGAGAAACGTAAACTGTCATCTCGCAATAATCGATTCACTCTCTACCTAATTAGCTAAGTACCATGCGCGTGGGGGTGGAAACTTAGAGCTATGTGAGGAATGCACATCACAGAATATTTCCATTCATTAGTTCATATTGACAAACATTTTTTTTATTTGAAACTCCTTAGCTACTACTTATAAGCCACATCGTCTGACAAACTTGGTTGTATATATGACGTTATGGCCAGAAGAAATGTGGACAAGTCAGGTTTCTTCTAATATCACTACCCACCCACATTAAGTAATGCAGCGTAAACTATAATGAGTTGAATTTTCAGCCACTCACGATAAATGCGTAGTCACCGTGAAATTGTTGTCAAGGTAATTTTTTCTACATCTTTTGAGCCAACAAATTTAACCACATGTTGTGTGTTACAGTCTCTCGTTCTTAAAATATTGGGATTCTATAGTTCACAAATCCTATTTTACGTAAGTGGTATGTGTGGTGTAAATTACCTGATTTTGTTGGATCTAAGAAGATTTAGCTCACCTTTAACCTCCCATCCCCACCCAATAATAGATACTTTACTCTTTTACTTCTGTTATTTTTACTGGTGTTTCAGACATTTCAGATTCCATATTTTAATTCAATTTCCTTCTAAGATAATTTTTGATATATATATATTTTTGTTATTGGTATCGTACACTGGTCGAGTTTATACTGTAAAATGTATCCGCTGGTTCCACGCTAATTATGTTGTGTCCAGGTTGCTGAGGTTTAATTTAATCCAGATAGAATTAATCCGTTGATACTTCACACGCTTATCCAACGCTAGATTAATTTACTAAGTGTACAGTAAAAAAAATTCGCATTTTCCTTTATCATCGCCCTTTACCCTTTCCCAATACTGTCAGGTTTTACATAATTTCACACACGTCGTGATTTGTAGATACCCACAAAGTTCTGTGTTCACACTGCAGTCCATTGCAACAATCATGTAATATACAAATAATTTTTCAGTACACGTAAATTAAACTTTATTTAAAAAATAAAATTAAAATGTATCGGAAAATTTATGTAAAGATTTGCACTGAGTGATCGTTTTAATAATATTATTTATTTTATTTTATGAGAAGAAGTACTTCTGATCTTGTTTATCATGTACGATATACTTCTCCAAGATGTATTAGAGTGAGTTTAACGGTTTGAAAAGGATAAAAATAATATTTTCTCTTATCAAAGTGTGTTCTTTTTTAATTTCGCGCAAAGCTACTGGAGGGCTATCTGCGCTAGCCGTCCCTAATTTAGTAGTATAAGACTAGAGGGAAGGCAGCTAGTCATCACCACCCACTGCCAACTCTTGGGCTTCTCTTTGACCAACAAATAGTGGAATTGATCATCACATTATAACACCCTCATGGCTGAAAGGGACGAGATTCGAACCCGTGACTCTTAGATTACAACTCCAGCGCTCTAACCATCTGGCCATGCCGGGTCCTGCAATTATGATTGGTTTGATTAATTGTTTAATTATATAATCGTAATCTTCTAAAAATTAAAACAGTTCAGATTTTCTGGGGCAACGTTGAACAGACAGTTTTACCTTTTGGGCAGAGTCCAGAAAATCTGCGCCATAATCAGTTGACAATATTTCACCTTCTTCACTCCTCAACATGGTGTCCATACTAGAAACTGGTCTCAACTCCGCTTGGTTAGGTGAAGGAAGTAAATTTTCTTCTTGATAATTCTGTTTTTATTAAGAAAAATTAAAACATTTTCAAAATATGAAGCTATGTCAGTAACCGTGACTGCAAAAAAAAAAAAGAAAGCAAAAGAAAAAAATAGTTAAAATATAACGACAAATTTATTTTTAAATATTTTCTAAATTAGTAATTTGTAGGTGACGGTAAAAAAAAATTCGCTGACTAATCTGTATGATTAAAGGGTGACGTAGGACTCGCTATTTTGTACAACTTCTTTTTACAAAATAAATCCATAACAGAGAAGAAAGGTCGGAATAATTCATGATGTTCATCTGTTTTGATACCACATTTATCATCACACGGCACCAGGAGTTATGAACATTATTATTTGACACAAAATATATGTTGGTTTGCGTCGTACCCTGCTGTCAGTGGTACAAGGCTCGGCATTGCTCCATTGTCATGAGAGGTCTTGAAAGATTGATGTATTTCTATTTATAACCCCTCTAAGGGTGGATTAATAAAGAAGAAAAAAAAAGGCCTCCTTTGGGGCTAAAGGTATTTTCAACCCTGAATGTAGCAGATGAAGTATGATTCTTCCCTTGTTACCCTAATATCGTATGTTTGGTTTGATTTTTTTTTAATTTCGCGCAAAGCTACGCAACGGGATATCTGCGCTAGCAGTCCCTAATTTTGCAGTGTAAGACTAAAAGGATGGTAGCTAGTTATCACTACCCACTGCCAACTCTTGGAATACTCTTTTGCAAACGAATAGTGGGATTGATCGTCACCTTATAACGCTCTCACGGCTGAAAGTGCGAGCATGTTTGTTGTGATAGGGATTCGAACCAGCGACCCTCATATTACGAGTCGAGTGCCTTAACCACCTGGCCATGCCTGGCGCTAAATCAAATAGCTAGTACAGCTTGTTGTAGCTCCTGCTAAAACTATGAATTTATCATCATTGCGGTCACATTGGACAATCTGCTATGTCCACCGCGGGAATCAAACGTTAGATTTTAAAATGATAAGTCCATAAATTTACTGCTGTACCATCGGGGTACGGTATAATTAAATGTGTATCACTGCAAAGCTGGTGTCGTTCCACAGATAGGTGTCTATTGAGCTTAAATTATTTTAGTTTTTTATAAGTTCCATCTGATTTTGCTGCTCGAACTTGCACACGAAATATTCAAGTATATTCACTTGGTCTTGGAAGTAAGTTAATAATGTATTTAAGTTAATAAACTACATTCCGTTGTACTTTATACTTCAGTGACGTTAAGTCTTATTGATTATAACAATTAATTTGTGTGTGTATTGATATACACCCATGAAGATTAACGTAAGCTGCAAGCTTGGTTTTGTTTGTTTTTTTCATTTTGAACTTCGCGCAAAGCTACACGAGGCCTATCTGTGCTAGTCGTCCATAATTGAGCAATGTAAGACCAGAAGGAAGGCAGCTAGCCATCACCATCCACAGCCAACTCTTGGGCTATTCTTTTACGTAGTGGGATTGACTGCTTACTGTTTCTTTCATGAATAGTTTTTGGGAAGAGGACTTAAAATTGAGTGATAATAACAACAATGATTCGCCATGTTTTATCGCCGTTCTCTTTGTGCATTGAGTTAGGATAAAATATTTCTAGTCAGGTTGTTTCATAAGATGAGCTTCGATAATTCTGTAAGCTATCGTACTTTGGCTTTGGTCTACGTAAATAAATAACTTCCTTTTCGTCGGAAATCGTTATTGAATAATGTTAATTACGTTCAATATGTTCTGTAATTCTGTTTGGTTTGTTTTGAATTTCGCGCAAAGCTATACGAGGGCTATTTGCGCTCTGTAATTCTGTAGTATAAGGTCAGTGATATGGATATAAGAAACTAATAATAACGTAAAACAGCAACAGACTAACAAACTCCACGAAGCTATGAATGTTGGGAAGATCTCGAAGGCCTTCAGTCCAACTGCTTTATACGTCCCATTATTTTTAGTATTTTTGGACCAAGAAATATCAAGTTATGTATGACTCTATGGATAGTTTAACCCTTAACAGAGCCAAATGTGTATCTTGAACAATGAAACAAAGTGCTCATCTTACCGGTGATACACGTTCTGCTGGACTCAAGTATCTGTCATTCATGCTATTCAAAGTGTGCTGAAATCCTTGGTTTAGAAGGATTCCATAATGATTTTGTAACTTTTAATCAACTGATTTGCATTATTTCATTGGAAAATTCCTTTTAAAATATTTTTCATTCTATTGCAACTAATATTACCAATAAATAGTGTTTTTCACACTGAATTTACGAACGTTGAAAATAATCATGGTAAATAAGTTTGTTTTGAAATTAAACTACACAATGGAAAATATGTGCTCTGTCCACCATAGACATCGAAACCTTACTTCTAACGTTGTAAGTCCGCAGACATACCGCTGTGTCGGTAAATAAGGATGTAATACGTAGATCCCTTTGTGTTATTATGTATCTGTAGCAAAAATATCCCTTATTTGTATATAATATACAAACTCTGAGAATATTTGTAATAATAGATAAACAATATTATGCTAAATAGCATTAAGTATTCCTGGAAATCAAAGACTTCATGGGTCATTGAGGATCAAGCTCCTTCATTATTCCCAATTACATCTATAGCTATTTCAAAGGAGGTTTGTACCTAAACACAAACCCCTGGACACATGTGTCACGTTTGATTCCACTAGTTTGTATGTGTGTGTGTTTGAACAGTTTCAAACGTGGCGTCTCCAAGATCCTCAGGGGAGCTAGGAATACAAAATGTGATGCGACATTCGGGTTCAGCGACCCCTACTTCTACATCATTGTCACTTGTCGATGACCTTTCTGGCACGTGTTAGTCCTCTCTCGTAATAGAGGAGCTACGTCATACAAATAAGGGCATTCCACGAGCCACCCTGAAAAGTTTGATCTTGCTAGTTCCAAAACTATGGAAGAGTTTGCAAAGAAAGGTTCAGCAAGAATTAATACAGGATAAAGCCAGTTTTAACATTATTTTCCTGCATTATATAAATGTGAAAAAGAAAAATGTTTGAAAGTTTTCTGTAGTGCATCATCCACTTTAGCTTTAACAACAAGTAAATTTGGATTTCCGTGGAACCAACAAAGTCTTAGCTCTTATTATACCAAGGTTTTGTTGTATTAGTGGAGTCGTAGTAAATGTTGTTATGTGTCTAAAGAGATTCATTGTACTGTGCTGTATTTTCTCAATATAGATTATCAGAGAAATGGTACCATAACAAATGAAAATCATATTTATTAGAGCCATTATCTTCTGTTATGAAGCATACAACCAGTTTCTGCCTTGTGTAACGATCATATACGTACTTTAGTGTACGTGAAGTCTTTTTTGTCTTTACAGTTTATATAAGACGAGTTAGGTTTAGTTGTTACCGTGCTGGTCTATGGATCTGTAGGTCCAACATTCACGTTAGGTCATTGCAAGCACATTACGTGACTTGATACATAACTATAGATATTTATTTTTACTACTGGAAGCAAAACAGCAACGATATCTATCAGTTTTGGTACTGTAGTTGTTTAGGAACAATGTGAAGCATGTAGTGTTTGTGTGTGAAAACCATATCTGGTTAAAAGAAAGGCTACAGTAACTGTTTGCGTTATGATTCACAAAGCTACGTGATTTACGAGTCCTGGGAACCAGTAATGTTGCACATTTATAACGTGTAGAATTTTTAAATGTTAACGAAACGTGGTGATTGTGAAGTAGCTGAAATAACGCATAATCTCTGGATGCACATGATTATTTCTTTCACAGTTTCGTGCAAAGCTACACAGGGGCTGTTTGCGTACAGCAATCCATAATTTTGAGCTAATGACAAAGTCCGTTCTTGTCTTGACGCAACAGTTGCACAATGCGCTAGTTGTGTTTTAACCGAAACGGGGATCGCATCCAGAATTATGGTCTTAAAAATCCTTATTGGCTGCTAAGTCACGTGATTCGATAATTTTAAGCAGAAGAAACAAACTTTACAGCACAGGAACAATATTTAATTCGACTTGAAAAATGTTTGTGATATGTTATATCAATAGTTACTAATGATATGTAAAACTACTCGAAACTAGTGTAGTCTTGGTTCAGGGTTTGCTGTCGATACTAGTACTGGTGATACCGGTACTGGGTTATTGAGATAATATTTGTTATCACATGTCCTATCTTTGGAGTTTTCACAGAACATTTCTAGTACTTCAGCTTTGTTTTTCACAGAATTATAAATATTTGATGTGGTAGTTTTGAATTTTTACATCAGTCGATAAGCGAATTTCACAGTGAAAATCAGAAATCGCATGAAATATATAAGACTGGTGATTCCCACACTCTGGAAGAGAACGTGAATGTGACAACGAGAGTGACTGCACGTTAAGAAGGTGTGTGCGTAATTAACCCTTAACACGCGGGCAGGTCAAACGAAGCATGTCACGTTGGTTTAATGAGTTAAGAGCAAAACCTTATTAAGCTACTTAATTATCAAGATATACGAAAAGCTTATACATCAAATCATATATAATGAATCAATTTTTTAATATTATATAAGCTTTAAGTTTTTACTTTTGTAAGAAAATATTTGAAAACAACATCATGTTCCCCTAGTGTGAGAATTTGGATATTTGTTCTTGAGCCGTTTTCTCTTCTAGATTTGTTTGTCTACCACCTAGAAAACTGCGAAATGTAACGTAAAATATTCTCTATAATTTCGTTAGTAATATTCTGAAGTTATATTTTTATATTATTCAATCTTACTGGGCTAAAGAGCAATCAATGAAAATTCAGCAACTACTCTCTACGCCTACCTCTAGCATGCTCTAACTTGCAATTTGCTAATAGATTTTCTTAGGCCGACTCCCGTTAAATTTATAACCAAAATAAATCCATGACAATAGTTGTGAACCATGTGAGTTTGGAGATAAATAATAATTTGGTTTAATGTGGAAGAAAAATTTCCCACGAGAACACAATGAGAAGATTAGTTGAATTTCTAATTGCTTAAGTCACATGAGTAGAAATGTTCCAGAACAGGTACCGGCAGCCTTCTACCGCCGGTACTATTACGTTAAGTGATGCAACAATGAATAGAGTAGATTTATTTACTTCAGCTCAAACCCGAACCTGTGCTCTGTCTACTGGAGAGAATTGAACCCCAGATTTTAGGAGTGCAACTCCGTACACTTATCCCTGACAGACAACAAGACTATAGAATAAGTCTACATTTTTTCAACTAAGTCCGTAATTTTAGTAATATGACGTGGAAAACTTAAATTCATTTCTTCAGCAGCAAAAATTTAATTACCGCACAATTTTACAAGTATCAGAAATTATTACATTTGTAAAAGGTCACGGCAAATGGGGATAGTCTGACTAAAAAAATTAATTTTTATGTCCTCTGTTTTAGAAAACTATGAAATCGTAACCAACTTAATTACTATTTCCTCAGTTTTGCACAGAGCTACATGAAGGCTATCTGCGTTAGCTGTCCCTAATTTTGCAGTGTAAGACTAGAGGGAAGGCAGCTAGTCATCACCACCCACCACCAACTCTTGGGCTACTGTTTTACCAACGAATAATGGAATTAGCCGTTACATTATAACATCTTCACTGCTGAAAGGGCGAGCATGTTTAGTGTGACAGGGATTCGAACTCGCGACCTTCAGATTACAAGTCGAGTGCTTTAACTACCTGATCATGCTGGGCCTTTCCTCAACGACAGAGACAGAGCCCTCGAAAGGCATATCCACCTTGTTTCCAAAGGTAAACGAACTTTGCTACACTTTTGGTTGACAAATATACAATAATAAACAATAACGTACTGATCAGAGGGATAAAACAATATTAAATTACATCTTCGTGCGATTTCCTGTTCTTCCTATAAGTTTCTGAACTTCCAGTGTATTTTTGAAGAAATGTGAAGTTTACTGTGATAAAAAATCACGATCCCGTGAATACAATGTGATGAATAATTTATTTCTATTCAATAATTTTGAATTTTTATAGATCTTTGATTCAACATTTATATAAAAAAAAAGCAACCGTACTTCTCCGTTTGATAAAAAGCTCGTGAATATGAGCTGGGAAGCTCGCGATAACAACGTGAAACAGCACTGGAGTGATTTTATAAGCTTATTTAATATCCTTTACTTGTAAGCCTTGCTGTAGGTTATGATTCAACTTCTGTGAGTGGAAGGATTTGAACTAAACAGGAAATATAAAAGCGTAGTTCCGAACATATATACGTTTCATTTCATATTTACTTTCTTTCAGTCTTTATTACCTTCATTCATTATGGGTGACAACCACACATTTAACGTAGTAGTATGTCAATAACCTAAAAAAAATGCAAGTGTGTGTTTTTTAAAAAAGTTTTTTTCATCGGTCATAAGGGAGTTCAGCATTACTTGTGTCGTTGGTATGATAAAAAAAAAACTGCCAGAAACGTAGAGCTCAAGTAGGTTATCAGGAAGTGATTAATCTTTACACTGTAAATGGCAAGGCATGGTAAAATGGTTATGGGGCGCTCTACTCGCAATCTTAGGGTTGCGGGTTCGAATCCCAAACATGCTAGCCCTTTCAGACAAGGGAGAATTATAATGTTACGGCCAATCCCACTATTCGTTGGTAAAAGAGTAGCCAAAGAGTTGGCGGTGGGTAGTAATGACCAGCTGTCTTCCTTCTAGTCTGACACTGCTGAATAGTGGGATTGACCGTAACTTAATAATGCCCACATCGGCTGAAAGGGCGAGCATGTTTGGTGGAACAAGGATTCGAACTCGCGACTCTCAGATTGCGAGTCGAACGCCCTAACCATCTAACCATGCCGGCCCGCGTGCAAAGCAACATAAGGGTTATCTGCACTAGACGTCCCTTACTTAGTAGTGGTAGATTATAGAGGGTAGAAAGAGAGACAACAGCACCCACCGACATCTCTTATACTACTCTAATCGAATAGTGGTATTTGATTGCCACTCTTATAACACGTCCACGGATCCAAAGTATGAAGCGCATTTTCTGAGGCAATAGGACCCGAAGTTTGGGCCCTAGGGTTTACAGTTAGGTGACCTAAGCCCTAGGTCACACATGATCCAACTGAATTTTGAGACATTATGTATATAGATTCCCTTTCTTAGTTACAAGTGCTCGAGATATCATACTTCAACGTACATACACATACATGTATACTGCAGTGAAATAGACCTTTGC
Source organism: Tachypleus tridentatus (assembly GCF_004210375.1). Classification (NCBI taxonomy): domain Eukaryota; kingdom Metazoa; phylum Arthropoda; class Merostomata; order Xiphosura; family Limulidae; genus Tachypleus; species Tachypleus tridentatus. The sequence continues at coordinate 64,210,262 of NC_134826.1, read as the reverse complement.
CAAACTTTCTAACTAGCAAGTACTCATATGATCGTGTTAACAATGTGCAGCTAAGAGGAATGGACAGCAGTGAACTTTGAACTGTTGTCATAACTGTCCTTCTTCATATCAGCATGAAGAACAATATCTATTTTCAATCGCACCAGATAAAAATTCAGTACAGTGACACTGGGTTTGATTGCATCTTACCTACAATTTCTATTACTGTAATCAAATACTGTATAAATTGAATTCGTTTAATTTAGAATAGACGTGCTTGCGACGCGTTGGGTTAGCGACCACGCTTGCTGCGTATTGATGTGGAACTTTAGCTCGTAATCCGGTTGTCATAGTAACGCTTGGAGCAATCTTATAACTGCCACGACTGTCCTTTTCTTATGTTTATCTTACGCCGTATCTTGCAATTTCCTCGAAAGTACTCTTTTGTTCGTAGCCGAGAGAGTATTAACTATATTTATTTTCTACATCAACTAACAAATACCTATAATTTGGCTACATTTACTGCATAAATATCTGTGTATGTTGAAAAACGTATATTTCTGAATTACACGAATAATGGACGTGATGGATTTAGTATTATATACATATTCTGATATCAATGTTTGTTTAAGTTAAATTTATATTTAGAAATATGCATAACTTATACTTTTAAATCTGTATTGCGAAATTTCCACCTATTCACTAAAGCTGTAAAAGATTCTTTAGTGTAAGAATCAACAATGTATGCGTGTACGTAAACACTAATGTATGGTCTATATTGTTGTGTTAGTTGAAATTTCTAGATGCTATCCTCATGCTTATAAATGTAATCGACGCGATGCGCCAAGAGGCAGTATATATTGTTTGTTTGCTGCAGTTGGTACACCATAAACTTCGGGAGCTATAACTGCGATTAACGCTTATTAATTTGGAACTTCAGATATTTGACTGGGAACGTTTATAGATATCGAACATTTACAAGCCATTTATCTTCAGCGGATTTACATCGGACATTAAGACTTTTACGAAAACATTGTATAACTTTATCGCTGGAAAACTCGACGCAGAGCTAACTAGTTCCCCGTTAAGTGAGTTATACCTATGTGAACTCAAAATTAATTCACTCATCGTAAACCCTCGATAAGAGACCCAGTTCCAAACCAGATACAAGACTCAGTATTGTTTGTAAGTTGTAAAATTCTTCTGTGTTGATCATTATAACCGTTATTATAAATTGTGTCATGGTTTGTATATTAATATATATTCCTAATTAAAAAGAAAGAAAATATAAATACCAGTCTTGTTGGAAAGATTTGCTACATATCGACGTTCATTTAACTTCTAAACCTAAATTACAATTTATCTCAGTTTCGGGTTATTTGAAACTGTAACAGGTAACATGGACCTCAGTATGAAGGAAAACTTAATGCTCGCCCGCATGTAAACGTTTTGTGATCCTATGCCCAAGACAAAAATTAAATCAAATTAGTCAAGCTTCGCTCCGTAAAACGTAAGTTCCTCTTGCCTACACAAACCTAACACAAGGGAGCGTTGATATGAAGCATGAGTACTCGAATAGAGGAACGATATTTAGATCGTCTGGTACAATTATTCATCAATATCAGAGGGAAAAGTGCTTGAAGTTAAATATTTGAAAATTTTTCATTGTATTTAGGGTAAAATACTGATTTAATTAATATTAATTTTGTATAACTGCATTGTTAAACTCAACAATTTCAGGTATCCGTTTTTCTGCAATGGAATATTGAATCAAACAGGGCTAAAGTGGTTTTATTGATTTGAACTAGATTAAACGTGGTATCATAAAATATGATGAAAAACTATTTAGTTTTGATATCAAGTTATTTTCGTTTCTGACTAAATATTGTTTGTTTCTTGAATTTCGCGCAAAGCTACGCAAGGGCTATCTGCGCCAGCCCATCCCTAGTCATCACTCTTTCACCAACGAATAATGGATTTGATTGTCATATTATAAAGCCCCACTGCTGAAAGGGCGAGCATGTTTGGTGGAATGGAGATTCGAACCAGCGACCTTCAGTTTGCAAGTCTGCTTAATTACTTTGTTGTTTCTTATACCATCACTTCAGTCCTGTTTATCTCGTCTAGACCAGAGTTGAACTCTGTTTCTAAGCCCAGATGATATCGTGCTAGAGGGGCTAAATAACGTTCCCTAATGGGACGGCGAAAAGTTTGTGGATTTAAATGCTAAAATTGAAGTTTAATCCCAGCGATGGACACAGCAGATAGCCCAACGAGTATATAAATTTATTACATAATCGGTATTATAAAGTTATAAGTTTTGGACGTCAGATCAGTACGTGTATATAATGTGCATAATTCATGATGTTAAAAAACACGTGGATTCAAGAAATCGATGCAACACAAAATACCCTCAAAATCTGAGCGTTTTTGAAAGGGAACTTTTTTCTTCTAAAGCAAATTGGGAATGCATAATGGCCGTGGAATCTCGTATGAGATGATAAAATGTAACCCTAAATGCTATAAATATATAGTTAATATTTTTCTACATGTTATTGGAAAAAACAACATAAACAGACACTTATGTAAATAGGTAATACAAAAATATTATTAACTTCTCAACATTTCTGCTACTCGCTCTGAGCTATCTCTGCTAATCAGATTTTATGCTTCACGCTGATGTCAAATATCAGAATTCGAGAATCAAGAACCAATACGAACAAATAGCAATGCGCCAAATACTTAGTTGTACCCAATACATGTTTAGCTGTACCCAATACATGTTTAGCTGTACCCAATACATATTTAGCTGTACCCAATACATATTTAGCTGTACCCAATACATGTTTAGCTGTACCCAATACATATTTAGCTGTACCCAATACATGTTTTACCGTATTTGTGATAATCGAAGTTTTTCTTTCACCTTAGACTGAAATATAAATGAGAAAACACCTAAAGTGAATTCCTTTCTACGTATTACTTTCAGCGTTATCATAATCATATGAAACACGACCGATTAAAGCAGGGCTCCATCTATCGAACAACATTAGCTTATAAACCTTCATTGCTGTAAAGTATTTTGTTGCCGAGCGACAGCTTGCAATCAGGTAGAAACAAATTTTCACGACAGGAAATGAATCAATTATCTGTATAAAGAAGCGAGCGTACTTACTGTGTGCTCTTCAGTTACAAATAACTGTCACGTGGCTTTCATTTAGGCTAATTACTGGTGTTTAAAGTGTTAATTATGCTAGATTTAATTAACTGGCAGAAAGTTACCGTTATGCCCTTGATTTAATGGTGTCTTATTAACAAATAAACTTCCACGTAGCATTACTGACAGTGTTCAATTTAGGCCTTTTCACCGAGGAGGGGGTGGGAACGAACTGAAAATTCTACAAAATGAAAAACGTAAACTAATATAGCTAAGATATCTGAGAAGGTTTTGTTGTTGTTTTTTTATAAGGAGGAATTCCCCCTTTACACCCTCTGAATTCGACACTGATAATCTAAGTTATCCCAGATAAAAGTAAACTAAGCCACCAAATAACATACGATATAATTTTTTAATTACTTGAATGCAAATTAGTTTTCAACAGCCTCTATGAAAACGTCACAAAACAAATTAGACGTTCACTTTTTTATTTCCTGGGTAAACGCGGAACATTATTGTTTTAATTTTGTGCTCATTCTTTCAACTAATGTAAATTTTTTACGTATTAAAAATAAAAAAAAACAGTATATTAATATTAAAAAGAAAAATTCAAGCAAATTTATTTTGACTGTGTGTTGAAAAAACTTAATGGCTATCTGTGGTATGCTCACCACAAGGCTCTAAAGACGACTGGCTCATAGCGGTGTAAGTCAAAGTAGCCACTGAACAGGTGTTGGAGAGCTAAAGATGTAGTCCATGTTAGAATCATGCTAGATGAATGACGTAAAATCAAAAGAGCAGCTTTACCTTTCGTGGAACTAAACTCGTCATGATGTGTAACGAAATCAGCACCAAAGCTGTTACTTATTCTCGCCATGTTAACTGCACGCACTTTGCTGTAATAACTTCTGCCAGTTTATGCGTTAAAGAATCGTTAAGGAGACACGAGGTAAAATAACACACAACGGGTAACAGACATTTGCAAATGAAATAAAATATACGTACGTTAATGTCATCTACTTGTAATAACTTTATTCTGAGCATTATTGACTAGAAATACGTTGAATTTTTGTACCAATTATTATGACAAATTGATTCAAAGCGAGAAGCGTTAGAATAAATATAAAAACAAAGTTTTAATTGGTCAAATGAAACAATGGTAAAAATAACACTACTGTTTCAAGATTTGAAAACCTTTTAACAGGCCCGGCATGGCCAGGTGGTTAGGGCGTTCGAGTCGTAATATGAAGGTCGCGAGTTTGAATCCCTATCAAACCAGACATGCCTTTTCAGTCGTAGGAGCGTTATTATGTGACGATCAATCCCACTATTCGTTGGTAAAAGAGTAGCCCGAGAGTTGGCTGTGAGTGATGATTACTAGCTGTCTTCCCTCTAGTCTTACATTGCTAAATTAGGGACGGCTAGCGCAGATAGCCCTCGTGTAACTTTGCGCGAAATTCAAAAGAAACTGAACAAACTAATCGTTCGTTTGTTTTTTTTCTGTTCAGTGCAAAGCTATACAGTGAACTATTTGTACTGTGCCCACCGCGAGTATCAAACTCCGGTTTTTAGCGATGGGAACCTTCAGACTTACTGCTGAGGGGGGGATAATCGTCATTCATCTGCATGCAACCAAATGCAACTGCTCACAAATCTAAAAGTTATATTAGTCAAAAGTGGAATAGGAATTTTCAACCTGAATAGAACCCGAGGTGAACTAAGTCACATGATCAAGTTAAGAGACCAAAATGGAGGGGGTCACTCGGCAACACCCACTGCAAAGGGGCTTTATCTGACTCTTCGAAGTGTTTGTTTGTTTGTTTGTTTGTTTTTGAATTTCGCGCAAAGCTACACAAGGGCTATGTGCGATAGCCATCCCTAATTTAGCTGTGTAAGACTAGAGGGAAGGCAGCTAGTTATCACCACACACCGCCAACTCTTGGGCTACTCTTTTACCAACGAATAGTGGGATTGGCCGTTACACTATAACGTCCTCACGGCTGAAAGGGCGGGCGTGTTTGGTGCAACCGGAATTCGAACCCGCGACCCTCGGATTACGAATCGAACGCCATAACACACTTGGCCATGCCGGGTCTTAAGACTAGAGGGACGGCAGCTAGTCATCACCCTCCACCGCTAACTCTTGGGATACTCTTTTACCAACAAACAGTGGAATTGGCTGTAACATTATAACACCCCCATGGCTGAAAGACGAGCATGATCGACAACGGGGATTCTAACCTGCAATTCTCAGATTGCGAGTCAAGCGTCCCTTAACCACCGGGCCTCATTAAAAATTTCATTTTCACGTTGTCTTTCTAAGTCATTTTTAGTTTTAATGCTTATTTTTATTTTGTTATAATAATTGGTTGGGATGACGTTAACATAACCAGACCGTGTGGAAATGATCGAAGTATGTAGGGGAATAAGGAATTTTTAAATATTGGAAGACATATAAGTGAAAGAGAAAGAGCAAAAACATAAACGTGGATACTGTTCTGGGCTGGAATAAATTATGTTAAAACTGTGTGAGTTGGTGTTAACTTTCGATCGGTGCTAGTTACTTCCTTAGAGCGAAACGAAAAGGCAACCTGATAATGAATATAGCTAATTAAAGATACTTTTTTGATGTTGCTACTTACAAAGCATAAAATGTAGGATTTTTTTTTTCAGTTTGGGTGGTACTCTCGCTATTAACGATGTTATCGGCCATAATCCTAATAATATCTCACGAAGTCAGACCGTTAAGAAAGCCTGTTCCACACAACAATATCAAAGTTCTCTTTGCACTAAAACCAATCAAATGTAAATGAAATGTAACTGCTAAGGAAGTATAAGAAATTAAAAATATGTTATTTACTCAGATGCATAGTAAATATAACATGTTAAGAAGACCTGATCACTTGGCTGTTAGTAGGTGTGACAGTTAATATTAGACTAATAATAATAAGTTTCCAAGTCTTTCATTATCGGCCCTATAATATCGTGTTTGTTCTTATTGAACACCAGTGGCACAGAGCCAGTGATCAAATATTATACATATATATTATCAATGTTATTGTGAAGTAATATCACACAAGCCAAATCTAAAAGTAAGTATATGTTTTACATAAATCAAGTACTAGCTACGATTTGGGAAAACCAGTGCGATTCGGTTTTTCTTAGCTTAAACATATTGGTGGATATACAATCAGATAATCCATAATAAATCACAACCATGCAAACACTTTTCTGTTTAAAATTCTGTTTATTTTAAACTATCAACAGGTATATAAAGGAAAATCGCAACTTAAATTTTAGAAATTCTAAGCCTTTCAACAAACTGAAGTTAATGTAACAAAACACTTGAATAGTTAGGTAAAAGCAACGAACCAGGGGCTGTTAGCCAAACACCACAGAATGTATATATATAAATGCATAATTATAGTTTATGTTCTATATCACGACCAATAAAGTGAAACATTCTTTCGTTGGTAATTATTTTAGCCTGCAGTATTTTAAATAAATATCAAAGATCAGTGATATATCATTATATCCATGTTATATTCTTAAAAACATCTATAAAAGATATATATACAAAAATCTAAAACCCTCAATCACGTTAGATATATATATCCCACTATTCGTGGGTTATTCGTGCTAACCGTCTCTAATTTAGCGGTGTAAGGCTAGAGAGAAGGTAGCTAGTCATCACCACCCACAGCCAACTCTTGGATTACTCTTTTACCAACGAATAGCGGGATTTACTGTAACGTTATAACGCCGCCACGGCTGAAAGGGCGAGCATGTTTGTTGTGACGAGGATTAGAACCTCCGATATGCAGGATGCTAGACGAGCGCCCTAACCATGCCAGCCCTCCGTTTAAGCCCTAAGTCTTTTTGTTTTATTTCACTCTGTTCATAAGTCGCAGCCATTGCTATAAAAAGTTTTATTTGTTAAAATTATATAAGTATCATATTTTCGAGTAAACCTTATACACGGATCTTGAATGTTTTGAGTGTAGGCACTCAAATAATAAAATAATAAAAGTTAATCACGCAGAGACCTAGGTACAGCAATAGTAATATTTTTATATCGGATAGTTTATTGTTCCGCGTGTTTTTATATGCTGAAACTACTAATTCATCAGGAAAATATTTTTACAAGCAAAAATAAAGAAACGAAAACAGACGGTTAATCTAAGCTACTCAAGAGCTGTTTGCATTAGCAGTCACCAATTTTTAAAGTGATAGTCAGCGAGTTACCGCCATCTCTTCGGCTACTCTTTAACAAAGAGTAGTTGGGTTGACCGTCGCATTATAACACCCTCACGGCTGAGAGGGCGAGCATTTTTCGAACAAATAAATATAAACAAATAAATCAATATAAAAGCGCAATATAAGTGTAGATACACAAGAAAGAATATTAACTTTTTATGTTAAAGATTACATACGTGTTGGAAATGTTGTCTCGTTTGTTCAATTATTAAACTGAAATTAATTAATTAACTGCATCGAAGCCTCGAAATTCTGTTTGAAATAACATTAATCAATTAAAATGGATCTCAAGGAAAGACACGTGCTTAGCTGTATTCCAACTTACCCTTCTAGGTAGACAACAGGTGCAAATTGAAGAAAGAGGTCGTTTTTAGGGGTAGTTCGACTCGAGATAGGTCGCGAAGATGTTTCTTTCTTCGAATGTACATATTATTAGGCAACATATACGTACGACCTGAAAAGCGGCGGTGGGACCCGTGCATCATGTACACCCAGTCAACCATGACACTGTTAAATGTCGAAGTGAACTAACTGACATTCTTCGACATTCTTTGTTCATAACAGCACCTACTGAACCTTCAAAAATGTCTTCTGTACAACTCAGGCGACATCTACCACCTAGTGACAGGTAGCATTGACTCGATTTCCATGTATAACGCAACTCAAGATATTAGATGTGTAAATCTACGTGTATATAAGTATAAGAGTTGATTCTATTTTACGTACGGTTCACTCCCCACACCACGAGCGAGAAGTTAAAATTCACAGCTGTACGTCAGATTCCCGTATCTCCAGACGCCTAGCCATCAAGAAGACGAAGTGAAAAGAAATAACAGAGACTGCATCACAAAGACAGGTGCGGCTGCTGGTGGCCTGGCGCACATTCAGGAGGATGTGCACGTGCGTGGAGACTGTAGTCAACGAAACGCTCTGGGAAGGGGATAAGAAGACGGCTCGCAGTAGGCGTGGAACAAAAGAAGTTTCCTTGGTACAGAGGGCTGGTGAAGAGGAGAAACATTAAGATAAGATATACAGTAAAGCCATCATTCTTGTCTTCTTCCTACGCTCCAGTGATACGGACTGAATAATATTATACATCGGTAATAAATTCCGTGATAACTTGTATAACATATTTCAGGTTTTTGTTTGTTTGAAAGATGAAACACATTGTGTTGCTATTGACGACCGTCAAATACACACTGATCAATAGCATTTAGTTAGAAATTTTTTGTTTTCAAAGCAACCGAGATATTTACTTTAGTAAATTACCTACTGTTATGTCAGAAATACAGAAATAAGTAGATATAAGCTATCTTGTATAAATCGTTTACTTATTTATAACCCTACCTATATTTCTCGATAAGTGGGCAGTATACAGTCCACAGCCATAAAGCAACGTGGAAACTGCCTAAAACGCTTGTAAGTTATAAGTGAGAAAACCTGTCAGGTGAAAAAGCATTTCAGTGTCTTGGTTTATTGAATGTTCCATCACAGTCACGCCTGCTCTAATTCTATAACTAGTAGTAGTAGATAAAGTGTAATATTCCATGATACCACAATCCCAGGTGTGCTTTAATCTAATATGGCAGCCAGTTCTAACACACTAACTAGCTTCTACCAGATAGATAGATTGGTGGGGGTGGTAGGTAAATAGACGGATGGATTTGTGGGTGGATATTACAGATGGGTAGGTTTGTGAGTAGACGGATGTGTGAGTAGGTAAGTAGATAGACGGATGGATTAATGGGAAGCTAGATGGATGGATAGATAGATATGTGAGTAACTAGGGGCGTAGGTAAATGGATGGTTGGGTGGCTAGATAGACAAATAAATAGATATGTGAAAAGATGGTATCGTAGGTAGATAGACGGATGGGTGGTTGATGGATAAATAGGTAGACATCTTTATGTCACAATTTTCATTAGGACAAGCCATCCTCACATAAGCAAATGTTTATTTAATAATAACCAATAACACGAAAGCGCAATGTTCTGTTTACACTACATATTTAAAAACTATATGAGTACTATTTCTTAAATCTTATAAAGAATACTTGTATATCTGTATTTTCCGTATAAAGAAAGAACCTGTTGCTTGTATATCCCTATTTTTAGTATAAAGAAAAGCTCTGATACTTTTATATCCGTATTTGTCATATAAAGAAAGGCCATGAATTTTGTATATTCGTATTTGCCATATAAAGAAAGGGCCTGGTATTTGTATATCCGCATTTGCCATATAAAGAAAGGGCCTGATATTTGTATATTCGTATTTGCCGTATAAAGAAAGGGCTGCCTGATATTTGTATATTCGTATTTGCTGTATAAAGAAAGGGCCTGATATTTGTATAACCGTTTTGCCTTGAAATATTCAACACATTATTTCACTTTCAGTAGTTTAAAATACATTGAACTAAAAATGTTTGTGTTTGTCTGTGCGTTTTTCTTATAGCACAACCACATCGAGCTATCTGCTATGTCCACCAAGAGACTCGTACCCCTATTTTAGTTTTGTAAATTCCAAGATTTACCGCTGTCCCAGCGAGGTATAACTAAAAATGTACTTAAAGAATAAGCATATGCTAAACAAGTTAAGTTCATTTGTGCCCACAACAATACAGAGAATTTTTTAGTTGCTATGATTTATAATTTTATTCTCTTTGTCATGAATGATGAAATAAAAACAGTAAATGAATGTCATGATTGGTTTGTTTTGAATTTCGAGCACACCTACATTAGGGCTATCTGCGCTAGCCGTCCCTAATTTAGCAGTGTAAGACTAGAAGGACGGCATCTAGTCATCACCACCCATCGCCAACTGTTGGGCTACTATTTTATCAATGAATAGTGGGATTTACCGTAACATTATAACGCCCTCACGCCTGAAAGGGCGAGCATGTTTAGTGTGACGGGGATTCGAACCCGCGACCCTCAGATTACGAGTCGAGTGCCTTAACCACCTGTCTATGCCGGGCAGAAAGTATTTAAATACATACATATGAAATCATAATTCGTACATGAAAAAAAAAGTTTTACACCATCTCGTAACAAATCCAAGAAATTATACGTGCCAGTGTTTTAAGGTATTCAAGCAATGAGCAGAGGCATATCTCGAGAGCGGGGTCAAATGACCACCCTAGTTTAAAAAAGTTTAAGAGGTCCGCTATATTCTGGCTTTTTTTTTGCTTTAATAAACATTTGAATGTCATGTGTGTCATCTAAGAGTTTAGTCTAGAAGACGAGGTCAACATTTCTCTTGGTGGTGGGGGGGGAACCACCTACTCCACTCTGTAGTTAGTTTTAATTATGGCCATGGTAAATATTTTAAAACGTTTGCCATATGTCTTAACTATAATTCAGGCACAGTGATTTTTGCTGTTAATAATTTATATGAAATGATCAAAACCCTATAATCCGAGTGCTTGCGAAAGGTTAATCTTTCTTCTTCAGGAGCAAATTAGGAATGATGGTGTAACTGGATAAGGATTCATATATAAAAAAAAAGGAAGTTTAGTGACGTCATGAAGGTCATCTGCGTTTACAGGAGGTGTTTTTGTATATTTTGCAACTTGTTGTTGTGTGCTTTATTTCTGATGAAACGCGGCTGGAAAAGAGAGTGTTGTATAAAAAAACGTGTTAAAGATGTTTTGCTTTAGAAAGGGTTAAGAAAATATATTATTAAAGTAAATTAAAGGTGACATCTGGAGACCGACTGTAAACGAAACGCTAAGTTCTTGAAGATGGGTATGGAAGATTACTATAAAGAAATAAATAGTAAGTATTAGAAAGATTATGGGTACACATTGAGAGTTCGTTTGTTTTTGAATTTCGTGCAAAGCTACACGAGGGCTATCTGCACTAGCCGCCCCTAATTTAGAAGTGTAAGACTAGAGGGAAGGCAGCTAGTCATTACCACCCACCATCAACTCTAGGGCTACTCTTTTTACCAACGAATAGTGAGATTGTCCGTCACTTTATAATGCTCCCACGACTGAAAGGGCAAGCATGTTTTGGTGTGACGGGGATTCGAACCCGCGTCCCTCGGATTATGAGTCGAGTACCTTAACCACCTAGCCACGTCAAGCCCACATTGAGAGTTCACATTACACGAAAAACATTAAATAAATAAATAATTATATACACGTTAAAAGGTTCTCTGGTAACATACAATATAGCTTTGTGTTACACATAAAAATTTGTTTTTATCATTCAATTTGTACAGCATTAAGTAAACAACAGTTCAGGAGTAAAAGGTTTAAAAGGAGTAACTTTAGAGTGACTCTCTTATTAAAAACATAAGCATCTCAGAGATCAGTTTAAAACAACCTGTGCCACCAAAGACACCCACAAAAAATCATTTATTTTGACATAACATGAAAATGTGGATGAACTAGTTTGAAACTGTACTAGTACAATGTCATAGCCTAAGTCCCAATGTATAAATGTGGTTCTCTTAGTTATTTTATACAAGTCTGGAATTTCATTTTGAAAAATATTTTGTTTACACTTTCGTGTAAATCATACTTTTGTCACAAAAGGACATAACAAACTTAGGAATCACTGTTTAAAGTAAAATTACAGGTTTCTCTCTCTATAGTTAACTATGTACAACTATAGTTCTTTGTTGTTGTTGTTTTGTATGTTAAAGTAAACACAAAGGTACATAATGGGGCATCTGTCTTCTGCCCACCACAGTCATTGAAATCCAGTTTCTAACATTGTAAGTCTGCAGATGTACTGCTGTGCCACTAGGGGGCAGTAAGTATAAGAAAGTGAACTATCAATGCCATACTTTCAATAGATAACAGAAGACTTAGCAAAGAAGATGAGACAAAACTATAGTACCCCCCGTCCAAGTGGCATAGCAGTATGTCTGCTGACTTACAATGATATAAATTAGGTTTTGATACCCATGGTGAGCAGAGGACAGATAGCCAATTGTGTAGCTATATAGGGTGATTCTTTTTAATCAATAATTATTTTAAACATTAAAACAATATTACACACAATATATGCAAAAACGGCTCGTTTGGGTTGAGAAAATATTTTACGTAGAAGGTGACCGAAGAAGGTCGAAACGTTGTTTTTGCATATATATTTCTCTACAAGTGGGTTTTCTTGACATCACTGAATATTACACACTCTTTCTAAACTTTAGTTGGATATAGTAATTTATCTTATCTTCTTAAACTTATAACTCAAATATTCTTGCAATAAATATTTCTACCATCACCAAAAACAATTTCAATTTCAAAAAACATTGAATAATTCATGAAACGTAGTAAAGTAGGGTAAAGGGAATTTTTTTTATCAAAACACTTTATAATTTGTATTAACAAAACTAATCTTAGGATGATATATCTGTATTTTTATACACTGTTTCAAAGAAAGGTTTTCCTACACTTATTAAACATCTCGTCCACTATATTTCAGTCCACAGAAAGAGCTTATCTCTCTGTAACATAACCGTTTTTTTATCTGTTTATATAAACACAGAATTGCTTCTGTATTACACCACAAGAAGTCAGGAAAAAATGAAATGGGAAAAGGTAGATGCATACATACAGAATTATTCATTCTTATGAAAGACATTTACTAAAAAGGATAAATCAAAAATGCTAGCTTACACATACATATATATATTTATATTTCCATCGAAATATTAAATCATACCATTGATTCTTACCGCAATAAAGCATGACTTAACTTTCTTGCATGTCTCACCTAAGTGAAGCATAATTTATTTCACCGCAATGTCTCACCCGAGTAAACCATGAGTTATCTCATTGAAATGTTTTACCTGATTGATTTATCTTACTGTAATGGAGTAAAACGACTAGGAGGAACACAAACGATAGAACGAAATTGATAGAGATTAATCTGCCGTCCATAATTAAGCAGTGTAAGACTAGAGGGAAGTCAGCTAGTCATCACCACCCACCGCCAACTCTTGAGATACTCTTTAACCAACGAATAGTGGGATTGGCCATTACATTATAACGCCCCCACGGCTGAAAAGGCGAGCATGTTTGGTGCGACGGGGATGCGAATCTGCGACCCTCAGATTACGAGTTGCTTAACCGGAAAGAAGTGAAAAATGAATCAAGATCCAGATAATTTTAAGTTGTTTATGTATTGTATTTGTAGCTTAATCCACATTCACTTCATTACAAACACTATTTAATTTTTACTACTTGTATGAATTTCTTTCTTATAATTAATACAACTGATTTTGATGTAATTAAACCAAAGGTAATGCTTACGTACAATACAGTTACAAAAAACAACAACACCTAAAATAACTACATTCAGTTTCTGTGGGATTGTAAGTTTATTTTACTTTACCATATAATCATATGACTAATTTAAATACATTTAGTTTGTATACAGCCACATTATATGGATACAAACAGTTATTTCATGATAACAAATAGGTCAACATAAATAAAACTTTTTGACATTTCTCTAGTTGTAGCTTATAGGGTTGCATAACATCTAGATTACTTGAGAAATCATTAATGTATTTATTGTTATATAATGATTGTCAGGTTTTATGTATGGACTAGATTCTTTACAGTAGATATCTGTGACAGGTTGACGATAAATTTGGCCTGGCATGGCCGAGCGCGTAAGGCGTGCGACTCGTAATCCGCGGGTTCGCGCCCGCGTCGCGCTAAACATGCTCGCCCTCCCAGCCGTGGGGGTGTATAATGTGACGGTCAATCCCACTATTCGTTGGTAAAAGAGTAGCCCAAGAGTTGGCGGTGGGTGGTGATGACTAGCTGACTTCCCTCTAGTCTTACACTGCTAAATTAGGGACGACTAGCACAGATAGCCCTCGTGTAGCTTTGTGCGAAATTAAAAAAAAAAAAAAAACAAAACAAGCGATAAATTTAAATAATAAACAAACAGAACAGTCCACTTGTTTTAGCATTATATATTAAAACAAGTCAAGTGTATATATAAATGCTCGTTACACTGTTGGTTATCATAATTGTATCCAGAGCTATAAATAATTGCCTGTTTTTCATCAAAGTTCATAGGTGTTCGTTCAGTCACTTATGAACGCAACAAAGAAAAGAACCTATTCTTCCTTACTCTATTATTACAATACAATATATGATAATTTCATTTTAAAAATCGCCATTATATGCTCTTTATCTCTAAACTCACAATAACCCAGCATAGATCTATCTATTGAGCTAAATTTCCGACGCATATTTATTCCCTGACGAAGGTATGGAATGTTCCACACTACTAAATATTATGATGCAACAATACTCATCTAAAAAAGCGAAACATTCAGAAGGTTCTAGTAACATGACACAATGTATGATTCATAACCAGGTGTGTAAATAAATCTGCGATAAGCTAATGCATCAAAAAATATCTACATTTAACATTCACGCTATACAAACTATCTAAATCATAGCACACACATTAAACTTAAACAGTTGTGTATATATAAATAAATAAACCTTTTTCCAAGAAAAATATTTACATGTTTTATACCATAGACAAAGACCATTTTCAGATCATACACAAAGTCTGCATCGACATTTGCATGCAATCACTTGATGGCCTCGATAACTGCAAGTCTTAGATCTTCTTCCTCCTTAAAGTACCTCTTCAACAGATTGGCAAGGTAAATCTTGGTCTTACCGTACACATTCATCTTATAGTCCATTCTGTTGATCAATGCAAGGTGAGTTTTTTGTTGTCTGTGGAAAATAGAACTTAGATATTTTGTCTAAGTTGAAATGTCGATCATTGGTTTTCTTGTTATGGACTTTCTCAAGTAAATTGAGAGGTTTCCTTTAGTCGGTTTCTGAAAACTAACACATACTGATGTGTGTTTCTCATTTCTCATTCTTCTACTCCTGTACACAGTTCTATCAGTATCTGCATCAGACCTTGTACTGTTCTTACATACAGCGATTCAAAATGTGGGGATCCTGTACTCGCTTGTAGGACTTCTCAGTAAGCAAATGATACTACTTATAAGTACCTATCCCAGCCATTTCTTATTCAGCATACTCCTTAAGACTTCACTAATTCCGTCACAAAGTCCATTACTTCTAGGGTTGTATGAGCTGATAACGAGCTGCCTAGTGTTGATGAGTCTGCACACCATTTGCATAAATTTTGAGGTAAACTGTGTCCTTCTGTAACTTAAGACTTCTTTTGGAAAGCGTACTCTGCAGAACACTTCCACCAAAGCTTCTTTTACTCTCTCTTCCTCTAACTTTAGCAGTGCTATGGCTTTTGGGTAATACATCACAAAATCAACCACTGTCATTATGTAGCAGTTGCCCTTGTCAGATACAGGTGCTAGTGGTCCAATCAAGCCCACAGCTACTTTAATGAATGATTCTTCTATAAGAAGGATTTCACCCAATAGAACATCGACTACCTTCCTTCTACATATAGTTCTTTGGCAGATGTCACATTACATGCAGAATTTGGTTACACCTCCAATGAACCCTGACCAATGCAAGTTGCTGATGATTCTGTCTACCATCTTCTTGATCCTAAATGTCTTTTCACAATCGACTCATAAGCCAACTTATCACTTAAGTCCGGTATTCCGTTTTACTGTAATTTGTTTAACTTCCTCAATATAACTACCTTGAGATATCTGGTACTGCACTCCTTTCCAGTTCTCTATTCTGTAAGTCTCTTTCCTCCTTGTCTTGTACTTCTGTGTTTTCTTCAGTTCCCAAAGGCCGACATTCAGAATGTCATCTTTTGACAATTTCAGAAGCTTGATGTCTTACTTTCTTTTTTAGCTCTTGTGGTGATTGCAGGTTCCTCATATGTCTGTTTTCTCTAAACTTCTACTGCCTGGTATATTTCCAATCACCAAGTCAATAGATGGATGTCTTCATAAATGTGGGCTTAAGGTCTTCCACGTAGTATGGAGTGTCCACGCTTATTCTTGCTACAGCAAAAATTTTCACTGTCATATCAAGCAGCATACACACAGGTATACTTTTCCATTCAATTTTTTGTACCAAAAATAGCCTTCACCTACTGGCATATTATGTTTTTTTTGGCACCTCTCAATGTTTGTCACATTCTTCAATCACCGTTGACACTGCTGATCCTTTTGTTAAATTTAGCTGACCATCAATCATGCACTGTAAAATAGCATGAAATTTTAATTCAGTGGTTAATTAAATGCTAATATGTATCAAATTTATTATATTTTCCAAAAGGTTTATATACACAATTTTCTTTCTTAAAATAAATATATTTTAATGAACAAACAATAATATAATTTATAATAAGGGTTATTACAAATAATGATTTCTATTCAAAAATTTTACAAACTTAAAAACAGTACTGAGTCTTCTATCTCACATGGAACTGAATATTTTATCGTCGGTTCAAGATGAGCGAATTAATTCTATGTTGATACACAGGTACACTTCTTTTGATGGAAAGCTAGCTAACTTCTTAAAACGTAAGTTTTCCCGACGAAGATATATAATGCCTTCGTAGAAGTACTAATGTCCGAAGTTAATTCACTGAAGTTAAACAGTTTGTAATTACATGTGTCACTAGTATTAACAATTTATATATAATGTTCATAGTAAAATGTCTGTATGTGTATCATACCCTGTATCTTTTGGATGATTAATTGTAGAAAACAAGATTTTGTATCAAAATGACTACTTTCCAGAATATATTATATGAAAATTATTCATTTGTTTGCAGTTCCTAAAATTTCATGTCGATATCAACATCAATCCATCTATCTTCACATGTATTAAATGGTTAATCTGATAAAAATAACTTATAAAGAGCAAAAGAATTTCTTTTTCTATAAGGAAATCTTACGAAAAACAGAACTTTCTTTATTGACTGATTAAAACAAATATTTCGGAGAAAGGCATAAAAAGGATCTTTGAGTATATATTTGTTGTTATTTGATTTATATATATTCATGTTAATATCATACACAGGTCCGGCATGGCCTAGCGCGTTAAGGCGTGCGCTTCGTAATCTGAGGGTCACGGGTTCGCGCCCGAGTCGCGCAAACATGCTCGCCCTCCCAACCGTGAGGGCGTTATAATGTGACGTCAATCCCACTATTCGTTGGTAAAAGACTAGCCCAAGAGTTGGCGGTGGTGGTGATGACTAGCTGCCTTCTCTCTAGTCTTACACTCCTAAATTGGGGACGGTTAGCACAGATAGCCCTCGAGTAGCTTTGTGCGAAATTCCAAAAAAACAAACAAACAATATCATACACATATATGATTTTGGCGGACCTTGTCGAATAACTTGATTTGAATTGAATTTCTCCCTTTTGATACTTTTTATGGAAATGACAACTGCAAAAAAGCGTTTACTTCTGTAGCGGACTTGTCTTGTGTTCAGCAAAATTACAAGAAAAGTGGCATCTAGCAGAAAAACAAAACACGTGGCTACTTATCAAAAATGAATGCTCTAATGTGTTTAATACACCCATTGCATCAAACTTCAAATATTTTTGCAAACAATGTATTGCATCAAAATATGATACTTGATGGTTTGTTTATTTCTGTTTAAGCGTTAGAAAATTCACATCACAAGATTAGGGTTGAAACACTCATCAAGTGATTACACTTATTTTACTTCTGTCTTCTGGACCATGTCCATGAATATAAAATTTATAACATTTAATGCCTTTCTGTTACTCCTCTTAATTTGATTGTTAACAGTCATAGTCTTCAGAAACAGTTCTGTTGGTAAATCGCCACGATTTATATTGTCGAACCAGAAATTTAAAGCTTAGATATTTCTTTTGTAGAAGTTCGGCCCTGGCATTTTTGGACTGCAGGTATATCTTATTTGAATTGTGAACGTTATAACATACACTCTGTTTTTAATAATTCTGGTATTAACATTTTGATTGTTCTCAGAATAGAACAAGGATTCGTTACATTACATGAAAGTAAAATAGAAAGAAAAATGTGTTTGTTTGTTGTAAAGCCCAAAGCTACATAATGAACTACCTGTGCTCCTCCAAACATAGGATCGAAGCTCTATTTCTAGCGTTATAAGTTCACAGATTTACTGTTGATTCATCGTGGAAGGGAAGCAACGGAAAAAAATTGTATTCAACCTCTGCAATAAGAAAATCATTGAGTCTGGTATAAATGTTCTTCGAAAATAATCCAAAAACTTTATAGCAAATCTTTGTTTGTGATGGAGAAAACGCATTACAAAATTAACTTAAGAGTTATGTAGCAAATGATAATCATTTGAGCCACTAAACTTAATTTACTGAAGAATGAAAGTTTGTTTATTTTTAAGCGCAAAGATACAAACGAGCTATCTAGGCTGTGCCCACTAGAGGTACCTAAACCTGATTTTTAGCCCTCCGTCTTGTCGACGAGTAACTAGGAGACAAAAATAGTTTGGTTAGAAATTCGTGCAAAGCTACACGAGGATATCTGCGAAACCCGTCTCCAATTTAGTACAGAAGACATCTAGTCATCATCATCTATCGCCAATTCTTGGTCTACTCTTTTACTAACGAATAATGGGATTGGACATTACATAATAATGAAAGAGTGAGCAAACTTGGCTGGGTGGGTATTCACACCTGCAACTCTCAGATTGTCATGCCAGGTTCAGGAAAAAAGGGAGGGAAATAAAATAAAATATATAATGACAAATTAAACCAATTACATCAGATTAATCATCATTAGTGAATATCGTGCATAAATATCTAATTAACGTATGCGGTGCTTCTGTTATAATTAAACAATTAGCAATAATTATAAAGTTTGTAAATGCAATAATAAACAAATGCTACAGAATACTCGTTGGAAAAGCAATAAGAAAATATACAAAAATTACATAAAAATGTTTAGAGTAATATTTTAAAGATGTAAATTAAATGTAAATATGTAGATGGCGAGACACTAAGAGGAGGCGTATCTCTAAAACAAGAGGTGACGGATCGTTTACGATTTAATGGAAATATTAAATGACGTGTAGGTGTGATTTTTAAGTATATTTTTTTGCATGAGTAATAACTTCCAAGACTTAACATCACATTTGAAATTTTGAAATATATATACAATCGTGATATTAATGATTAATTATAGATATATTTACAAACTCGTAATTGATTTTTGAGCTAAGCCTAAGTGTTAATCAGTACTACTAATTGACTGATTCTCAGTCTTCCCTTGAAGAAGAAAGGTCCATGTTATAGCGTTTTTATTCATTTTTAGTACTACTAGTCATGTTACAAGTTACAATACTGTAAAACTACTATTACAAATACTACTAAGTGCTGATATTAGTAGTAATAATACTAACAGTAGTGTATTAATACATTATTAGATTAGTTAACAATAATATATAGTACGAACAGGCTAAGTAAGTGTAACTAAGAGCTTATAGAGTTACATGTATGATGTAAGTAAAATACACTGGAAAAACTGTGGTCAACAATACACCAAGACTAAATAAATTATATAAATAGTGAATAATTTTCATCACTTGTGCAGCTGTTTCTGTTTTGTATTTCTATATAAAGTGTATTTACAAGTTTCAGACTTTTATCTAGTATTATCATGTGTAAAACAATATGATACTATAGATTTGTTTCTTATGAAATTTTTATAGAGGGAAATAAATATAGTTTCAGATTATATATATATATTTTTCTTTTTTACATTAAGTGAATCATTTGTTTTTCAGGGCTTTACCTACTTAGGATCAAAGAGGCAGGTACCAAAATGACTTTATAAGAAAAAAAAAGTTTTGAAGGAAAAAGGAAATTCTGAATGTTGAAAATAACATTCTTTCACATAAGTTACTATTTTCTGGAAAGTATCCTATGTACACTCCTCAGTTATGTCTGAAAGTTTTGTATAAATCTCCAAATGACCTAAAATATTTTTTTCACTGTAAATCATTGTATCAGTTTAACATCATACCTAATAGATAGGAGCTCATTATTTATGTTTGTTTTTAACTATTAGTGTGTAAGGCATATTGCTTTCTCGTAGAAAAAAAAGTGTATTGGAAAAATATGTCGGAAACAAACAATACCAAAGAAGTTGTATTTACAAATGGAGAGTCCAAATTTAAAACACTTAACTTAAGTAAAGAAAAGGCTGACATATGTTTCGACCCAAAATTGATACCTCTGGTTAACCAGAGTTATGCCTCTAAGTCTCAGAATGATAATGTATTAAACAAAAGCTCTTCATTTGTTGAATTGAAGAGTGACTCATTTTCAGCAGACAGTAAGACTAATATGGAAAGAAATTCTCTGCAGACTACAGGAACTAAAAAATCAGGAATGTGGCGCAGCTCAAGTGATGGATCAACAAAGATCATTCCAGAATCCTGGTCTGTTGACAAAATCAATTTAACCACATCTGAGAAAAATGTGTCAAGGAGGCATTCTGAATCAGATGGCCGAGCAGAGGCTCTGAAAGCAAAGATTGATAACAAATTTGAACAACTACAACAAGAATTGCAAAGTAAAGCGAAACAGCATGAAATTTTAAGTTCAAAAACTAAAACAAGTGAAGTACAAGAAGGTATCGGTGGTACTGATTGTTTTCTTTCTCAAGAAAGGTAACATGTCGTCTTGTCCTAATTGTCTTGTATTTTTGTACAAGTCCATCAGCAAGTTATGTATTTGATCATATTTAAACTGAGTGTGTAGTTTATGGTCAAACATTTCTCATTTTGTAGTATCACGTTGTTTTTACACATTAAATTTCTGGTTTTGACAAGATTTCTAACAAATAAAGTAAATTAACAATAAGTTAGCACTTCAGTTTTACATACTAAGGGGGTGGGTACCAGAGGGTTGGAAGTTAGTTGATGTAACTCCTCTCAAGGGAGGTGATAAAATTTGTCCCAGTTAGTATTGACCAGTTAGTCTTACATCAGTCGTGGGATTGGTTTTGGAAAGTCATTTAATAAATTTAGGAATTTCATTGAATAGTCAACATAGTTTCAACAAGGGAAAATCATGCCTTACAAATCTTGACATTTTTTGAAAAGTTTACTACTTTTGTAGAAAGGGGTATGGGTGTAGATTTGATGTATCTATATTTTCAGAAATCATTTGACAAGGTGACACATAAAAGGCTAAAAAAGTATCTATAGTTGTGGAGGATAAGTTCGTAAATTGGGTACAAAAGGACTTATTAATCGAGTTCAATCAAACTGGATTAATATCACAAATGGGATACCCCTTGGCTGAGTCTTAGGACCTTTGCTCTGTTTTCATTTACATCAGTGACATAGATGAGGGAATAGTCGATAAATTACTTAAATTTGCAGATAGTTTCAAGGTCTTGGGTGTTATTGACTGTGAAAAGGATATTGATGCTTTACGAAAGGATTCAGATCATTTAGTGAGTTGGGAAAATAAATAGCAGATGGGTTTTAATTACAATAAAAGTAAGATATTGCATGTTGTTCATTATAATTTGAATTACAATTATAATTTTGATGGAAATAATCTCAACAGTGTCATGAAAGAAAAGGATATTGGTACAATATCCATTCTCTAAAGTCATCCAATCTGTATGCTGTTGCTAGCAGTAGAGCAAGTAGGATTTTAAGCTGTATCTACAGAAATGTTGAATACAAATTTAAAGATGTCATAATTTCATTGCATAGATAACTGGTAAGGCCACATTTGGAATATTCTGTTCAGTCTCTGGCTTCTCACCTCAGGAAAGACCCTTTAATCGGAAAGGGTTAGAAGAAGGGTTACTTAAATGGTGCTGGAGATGAAGGGTTTATCTCATATGAAGAGAGATTAAAATCTCATTGTTTTCTTTTGAAAAAAGAGTTAGAGGGTATCCGATTGAGTTGTTTAACATTGTAAAGGGAGTTGGTACTCTTGATGCATCAACTCTATTAATATTCAACTTTGAGAATAGTAAGACTGAAATGCAGTCATGAACTGTAGTAAGGTAGGAGTTATACCAGCTAAGATTCTAACAGGGTGGTTGATTTTTGGAATGGGTTACCTTCATATGTTGTAAAGGCAGTAAATTTAGGTGCATTAAAAAAAATTCATAAGTATATGAATGATGAGAACTTACTAAGTTTTTTTTTAAAGCTAGTTTAGAGTGTGAAACAATCCAGGTGGAACAATAAGTCCAATATTGTCCCAAAATGTTAGCTACTAGTGCTATGAAACAGCCATTCATAGGATATGTTCGTGCTGTGATTTGCATTCTTAACATGACAGCTGAAACATCATCTGTGAAGTAATTCTCCTCACAGATTTTTTCCTTGTAATATAAAGCCAAACAGAAGTATGGAATTATACTAATATCAGAAATTAACTTTCCCTGATGTTATCATAAAATCTGTACTTTTTCTGTATTTAGTATACCAGTGACTGTTAAATAAATTTAATGAGCAAAACTAGAAGAAAGGATGCTATGTGTATTTATATTAGTTTTTGTTGCTGCAATCAAACATGTACTTTTGTCTCATTTTATCATATTAGAAAATCAGTATTGAATTAAGGTTTTTGTTTGTATGCTTTATTTATTCCAATATAATACAGAGAAGTGCTATCATAAAAATATAGTGCCTGAATGAAGCTATAACTGTTTTGATATGGTTGTGTGGGAAAAAAACTTGCACGTAAGTTTAAGCCAGTAAATATAAAAGCATGCTTCAGTAAATGAAACTATAATCACACAGCTGATAATATATACTTTTGAGTATCAACAGTCACTAATAAAAACTTCAAATAATTTGTTTTGAAAACGTATTCATTCATTCAGTGTGGTACAATGGGGTATTTTGAGCTGTTGGAGGATTCCAGAAGTACATTGATGAAGTTACTTTCAATCTTTGTATTAAAAGGAAAATCTAACACTCTTTTTACTTGTAACCTATGTACATGTGAAACTAGTATTTGGGCCTAAGATTTTTAGCTTATTGCCTTCTGTGGCATCTAAAATTTCATTGCAAGGAATGCTGTGGTTTTAGATGCCTTTGGGCAGTCAGTTTTTTTTCTTATACTGATCTATATTTTTATGTTGAAAAACAGTTGAATATGTTATTCTGTACAGGGCTTTTACTTTCATTTGAAACCAGGTTGTTAGAGCACTCTTCAGGTCACAGGCTCAAATTCTGTTCAACTGAATATACATGCCCTTTCAGCTGTGAAGGCATTATGAATCACACTACTCATTGATAAAAGGGTAACCCAAAAGTTGGTAGTGGATGGTGATGACTAGTCTTTAACTGCAAAGTTATGGACAGCTAGTGCAGGTAGCCCTCGTGTAGTTTTACACAAACTTTAAAAGAAACCAAATCCTATGAGATAAACCTTCCATCCCCAGAATCATCCTATGATACTTCCTCTAAGTTCTTTCTATGTAATTTAATTTCATGGGAAATGTTTGTATAATGCTGGAAGTGTTCGAGAGGAAATGACAAATTAAATGCCAATAAAATATTTTATTTTCAACAGATGGCCACAATTTTTAGTGTTTAAACAAGTTAATATAAAAGCATGATTCGTTAAATTAAAAATTTTTTTTAATACTTAACTCTCTTTTAGCATTGAAAAACTATTGAATATGGTAATTATTTTACATAGTACAAGGCTTTTGTTTTTCATTTAAAACCATGTGGTTGGGGTGCTTGACTTGCAATCTTTTTCCATATTCAACAGTGAGAATAGTAGGACTGAGAAACAAGAGTATAAATTTTGGCAGGATAGGAGTCATTTTCAGCTAAGATAGTTTTATTTTCCTAACAGGTTTCACTCTAAGTACAGCCAAGGTGGTTAAGGCACTCGACTCATAATCCGAGGGTCACAGTTTCGAATCTCTGTCACACCAAACATGATAACCCTTTCAGCCATAGGGCACTATAATGTGACAGTCAATCCCACTATTTGTTGGTCAGAGAGTAGCCCAAGAGTTGGCAGTGTGTAGTGATGACTAGCTGCCTTCCCTTTAGTCTTACACTGCTAACTTAAGAACGGCTAGTGCAGATAGCCCTGGAAGTAGCTTTGCGGGAAATTCAAAAACAAACAAAATCACTGTATGTATGTATGTATGTATGTTAGAGGAAACGTTAATGACAGTAGGGTGTTTTATATTAAATAAATGGCTACAATTTTAAGTGTTTCAAAATACATTTATTTATAAGTTTTTATTTCTTGTTGAGTAATACACATTTGGCATTTCCTGTTGGAATACAAGTAATTTTAAACAGTTTTGCTTGGGAACTCAGACCACAGGATATACCCATACCTGGAGATAATAGCAAAAATAGTGATGTTACCAACTCTGAGGAACAAGTTTGCCATTGCCATAGGAACTGGCGTTCGCGTAGTGTTTCAGTAGCTGAGGTGAAGGAACATGCTTATGGACGGTTGCGAGAAGAGCTGAGGAAGGCACAAGAGGTAATACTTCAGTAAATGTGATGAAATCCATTTCAGTTGTATATAAATTTGATGAAAGTAACTTTTATATTGTGTTTTTTATTCAAACACTTTGTCCTAAACTTTCTATGTGATGACTGAAATTAATGCAGCCACCATTTATGTAACGTCAATCCATAATTACTCGATTTCTGTTGTCTTGAAGTGTTCTAACGTTTACATTCACTGCACAAAGATGGCATCTATCCTATTTAAAGGTTTTGTAGAGGATGTTATACAATAAGGGAAAGTGATTGAAGTGTATTTTCAGTTTTTTAATAGTTATTTCAAGTGTGGAAGCTGAGAAATCTTTATAATAGTGGTGATAGTTTTTCTTAAGTTCTGATTTTGTAGATGTGGGTGATCTGTGTGTAAAAATCTTAAACTTCTAAACTAAAGCCCATGACCCTCAGAAGATTTAACAAAACTTCAGGGAGACCAAAGGTTACAGAAACTATAAGTGTTAATTTTCCAAAGGATTTTTGATACCTGATAAAGTCATAACAATTGTTAAAAGTACAATGTGATCTGTATAAAGAACAAGACAGGGGATTTGGGAACAATCTGGAAATCTTTATTCTTGAAGAGAAAGTCTTTAACTAAAATTAGCATTTAAATAGATCTTTGGAAAGAAGTGGGAGGTTTATAAAAGTACACATCACAACCTTTTTACAGGGTTATATTCAAAGTCTAATTAAACTTTATCATCAGTGTATATCAATAGATTAGCATTAAAAGTTGAGTGTAATTCAATTTTTATATTATTAAGATGTAATCAGAAAAGGAAATATTTAAATGATATCTCAATCTTCACTTCCTTGTGTCACGTGTTCTGAATGTTTTCTAGGTTTTGTTTCTTCCCTTATAAGGGCTTCAAATTTCCACCAATGAGATACACCAACTACAGAAATTGATGGGCCAAAATATAAAATAGGAACCTCCCACCTTCTTCATTTTCTGAAATATCTCTGAATTTACCACATCCACCAAAAACTGTCCATGTTCATGAAATAACTTCTTTGCACATGTCCACTTCTCACTAGTGCATGCTTGTAACCAATAGAAAGTTCACTTTGTAAAAGACATGATTGTGACTACAGTTTTAGTTTCTGTGGTAAAATTCTCTATTTATGAAGTAAATCTTGATACGTGCAAACTGAAATTGGTACTATGATGAGTAATAATTTTGACCTATTTATAGTTTAGTTAGAAAGCTAAGTAAATTAGAATAATTTTGGAACATTCTTTTTACTTGCTTAAAGTATTATCTGTGTTCTAAAATGTATATTTTAAAACTGTGCAAATTACCTTTTGGACAACAAACACAGAAAAAATACTTATTAAAGTGGGCACCCACAGAGGGCAAACCAAGAGAGTGATCAGATAAATGCAAAATTACTTATTTTTATGCATAATTTTAACAAAAGTAAATAGAATGTAATAATAAAAAATTTAAGACTTATACAAGAAATATTAAATGATAATATATTTTGAGATCCTTAAGGAGTATGTGTAATTAGACATTTTAATATGAAATTATGGATAAATAACAATTAAGAATAAATTCACGCATTCAGTGAAAACTTTTTCTAGTATAATTTTTAAGTATAAATAGGTTAAATTGACATGTTTAAAAAGTTTTAATTTAAATGTGTTAACTTATTTTTCTATATCGTATTCAAGTTTTTATTGTGTCTTGTAGAACAACTCTCTGAAAAATCTGAAATAAACTCTGTACTCCTACTGGGTAACATGTTTGTCAGGGGGGGTTAGACAAGATTAAAAGAGTGATAAAACATTAAAGTTAAAGCATTTGTGAAAACTTGAGAGGCCTAAGGATTCTTGATATAAGTAATTGTAATTGTCTGTTACAGGCTGCAGTCAAAAAAGTATGTTTGATTTACTACAGATTATTTTTTTCTCTGTGGCATTAGAGAATGGAAGATAAAAGTATAAAGTTATCCAAAGAGAAAATGAATTTCACTTCCATTTGGAGGTTTTAGAAGTTGTGCAAATAAAATATGAAATTGTAAAAAGTAGTATTGGTTCTTTGTGTGAAAATCATTTTTCTCTCAGACTAAACCCAATAATGGCTTTTAATGTCACAGATATGTCTTTGATAAAAATATTTTATTTTAAAAGATCAGATTTTTATTATATAGAAATGAACAAAATGTTTATGATGAGATTACTAAACTTTGTGAAGTACACTTATATTGAGAGTTATACTAAAAAGTTTTTGTTACAACTTTGGCCAAAATGACCAAGTCATTAATTATCAGCTCCATTTTTAAAAGGGTCTTTTTGTGTGACCATTTTCTGTGAGTATCCTATAATTCCTCTGCCTTTTTGGATGTGGATTTTTAACCTTAATTTTCAGAACGTCTTTGGTGAGATCCATCACAAGAGAGTAATCCAAACATTGGAACATGTAAGTTGTGGATGAATTGGTGGGGAAAATTCATAAGCGTGCTTAGAGAAAAGGTTTAATGGTGAAAGATAAAAATGAGTACAAATAAATGGAAATTTTCATAATTGTGAAAAATGTGGCTAGTTGTTAGGAAGATGCAAGTTTTTTATTGTTTGTGATTTGGGTAATTTCTCAGACAATAGTTTGTAAATTTGCTGTTAACGTTCCAATTTTGGGAAGAGGTGAATCTAATGAGAATTTTTTTTTTTTATATGAAAGTGACAATCATAGTCAATAGGCTATAACATTGGAAGGTGAGTTTTAAATTTGAATCTTATAGTTTTGAAATTTAAAAGTTTGTAAAGAATTTTGAGTTGCTGAGAAATGTATGTTGTAAAAGAAAAGGAGAAGTTTTAGGTGCAAATTTTGATGAAATATTCAAAGATCTTTGACTGTTTAAGATTAATGGAAAGAATAAATAATAGGAGTTTTAGACACGCAAAGCAACTGTCATAGCCTCATGCAAGGCTGCTGATTGCTTGTAAAATTGAGAGATTATTGGAACTTGCTAATCCATTATTCATGAATTTATTAATTGATAATTTTTACAGTAGTCAAAAACAGTAACAACTAGAAACACTTTCAGTTGGTTGATTATTTTTGACATTAATCAATTTAATGATAATTTCTATTGACGGTTTTATGTGATATTAATTAACTTAATCGATGCACAAAGATAATCTATTACACTCCTGAAGCCTGTATTGTTAGTAAAACAAAATGGAGTAAATGTCAACTTTTCATATTTTTGAATGGTTATTATTTTATTTTTTGAAAATATAAAGAAGATAAGCCTTTTTATAATTGTATTTAATGAACAGTGTCATACATCACATGTAAATGAATTGAACTGTAAGAGAAAAACAATTATCATAGTTAAACTTTTATCACATATGAAGGTTATATTGTGTATGTAGGTATCTGCTATTATTAGTGATAACCTATAAATCAGAATGCATGTTTCTTGTATATAATACTTAGTCTTTATACTTATCTATTCAGCATTGTTAAATTTTTTATCCTTATCATTGCATTTCATTTTATAAAGGAGCTCAAACTGAAAGATGAAGAAGTTGCTCGTCTCAGCCAGATCAGGGATGAAGTTGGGGCAGAGCTCGAGGAACTGACTGCCAGCCTCTTTGAAGTAAGTCTATTGAAGTTTCACTTTTCATTCATCGTTACATTGAATGAAGTATGATTTGTGTAAAATGTATAAAATTTTCTGCTGATTAAAAATAAACATAATATCTGTAGCTTTTGTCTCATTCAATGAACATTCTGCATTCTGAAGCTGTATGGCAACTAACTGCTTAGAAAAAATTGTTATGGAACTAAATACATAATGAAACTATCATTGTGTAATGAGTTACCCAGTGTTTTTTCTTCTCATCACAGATTTAACTACACATATGTTCCATGTTATTTTCTAAATAATAACTTGTCATTCATCATGTTAGGTAACATCAAATCACAATTGTATTTTTTTATTTTCATTTTTTCAAGCACATTCACTGAAAATGTGTAAACATTAGATAAACATAATCCAGTAATAATTATGAACAGGGAAATTTTACCAACTAAAGTTAATTTGTTGTAACTATCAATGCTAAGCATTCTGAATCAACAGAAACAAAAACTGTTTCCTGTGCCATTTGTTGTCTAAAGTATAGTATAAAAAAACCTGTGCAGAAAAAATATTTACTAATAAATGATTTGTTTCAATTTTTTAATGAAAGTTATTTATGGTGTATGAGAATGTTCACTTACTAGATATATTGCACAGAGAAGAATATAAAATGTATTGATTTTAAAATGACCAAATAAAGAAACAGTTATTCAAACCTCTGTACACTGTTGTAGACATGCAGAAGTTGAGAAATGCACATATTTTAAAATATATATATTTTTACTTCTGAAAATAATTCTTTTGTAACTTACTGTATATCCATATTTTTGTATTTTTAGTGAATTAACCTTCAAATTCCCATCTTGTTTTTATACCATTGACTGCTGGTGAGGATTTTTTTTTGTAGTGTGTTGATTCATTTTATTTTGTGTCTACTAAAATATTCAGTGTAAAAAAATCACTCATTTTTCTGTGTAAAGTACATAGATTTATAGAGAAACTGTATTAATTAAAGGAGTCAATTGCATAATTGATAGCATTTATGATTAAGCCTTTCTGGATCATAAAAATGTCATTGATTTACCTCTTTTTCTTCTCACTGTACAAATACTTAACCATATTAATTTAGATTTAGTACAAACTTATTAATTAATATCAAATGTTTGATTTTGAAAAAATTGTACAATTTGACTATTTTTATCATTTTATACGTTGAAAAATTTCAGAAAAGTTTGTTGTGAAAAAAAACAAAAAACATTAAATATGCTTCATTTCCAATTACTTGTTTGTTATTGATCAGAAAGCTTCCTGTTTTTAATAGTTTTAACTTGTGTTCATTAACATATTTCTTTACTCATTCCAGCAGATATCACTTTTAGCTTTAAGTTACAAAAACTGGGAAAAGATTGGCTGGTGACCTATGAACTCATCTTTTATAATGTTGTCACTGTTACCTTTTTCAGCCTAGATATCAAGATTTTCCTGATAGTAATTCTAGAATTAAAAATTTAGTTTATAATATTGTGGTATAGTCACAGATAAAAAAAATAATTATATACAAATGGTACTTGTGTAAAAATGATTTTTTTATTTTTTTGCCTCTACACATTTCCCAGAAATGAAGCACTTAGTAAACTAAAGTGTTTTGTGCCTAAATTTGCATCGGGTAGCTGATGATTCGGTAACTGTCATATATAAAAGGTATCTGTGTACAAGTTAAACTGTTTCAGAAAGAAAACAAATTTCCCAAATGTGCAAGTTAGTTTGTTTTTATAATTGATGATTGATATTATTGGTCACTTGTTTTTCCTGCAGGAGGCACACAATATGGTTCGAGAAGCTAATATGAAACATGCGACATCATTAAAATTACTAAAGGAAGCAAATCTTAAGGTAAGAATTATTACTTGGTAACCAGATAACTGTGTTATTAGTTTCAGATTAATTAGTTTATGGTCTGTTAGAACTTAACCACATGAACCATTACACTCAAGCCCATGACAAAAGATTTTTTATTGGTGTTCTTGTAACTTTGGCCTGCTGAGAGTATTATGGACACCAGATGTTTAATGTTTCTCATGTGTGCTGGATGAAAACTCTACGACTAAGAGACATCTCCAGTTTCTTTCCACCCATATTTTATTTATTTGTTACATGATTATGAAACATAAGCCAGCTTCTGATTCATGATGTTTGGCAATGTTCTAGTTTAATAGTAATTTACATCTAATGGTCTTCATCACAAGAGCTGAGAACGTATTTAATTGGAGCAACATCAAGGAAGAATGTAATTAACTTCTCTTAAATGTGTTTGAATCTTATTAAACAGTTTTTTGCAACATTAAGCTCATAGTCTTAAACTTGCAAGTTTTTTAAAATTTGTTTACATTCCATATCCTATAAGTTGACATGTTTTATTGAATATTCAGTCTATCAGGAGAAAAAAATTATTCTGATGCATAAGAACTAAATGAAATCAGACTTATCTAAATATGGTCTGTATATCTCTGATTAACTCGGTAAATATTAAATAACTCGTACACTTACCTGTTTCATTTCTGTTAATTATTCAAAATCAGAAATATATTTTGTGAAATTGAGTTATTCAAAGTGTATGTCTTCATTTCAACCGAAGGCGCACGCGCACGCACACACACACACTTCATTCTCTGGGCAAGTTTCCTGTTAGCCCTTCATCACATTCTCTTTCACATTTTACTGACTGAACTCTGACTTTTTGCTAGTTTGTGAAACCAACCTGTGTACTAATAGAGAATGCAGGGCACCATAATTTGTTGTTAATGTATTACTCATGGTCTATATTGATGCTAAGTAATGTGAACATAATAAATGCTGAACAACAAAAACAAGTTGTACAAATTTAAATGTATTCCTCAAATGTCCTATTAGGTTGTAGTTTAACATTTAATATGTACATGTTGTTGAAAATTGCACTATTCTTTGACATAGAACTAAAAAACGTTTACAATCACAAGTTGTCCTTAGTTGGTAACATTCATCTCATTTTTACAGATGAGAAATTATGAAAATTAACATTCGTTAGATGGTTAAATTGATGTATTCATTATTTCCTTTAGAATGAAGTTCTTCAGGCTGAAGTACAGGCTTTAAAAACCCTTGTAATTACTTCTACTCCCAGTATGCCCAATCACCACCTTCATCCTCAACTTAATAGCAAAAATAATGGCGTTAAGTCCTTTCTTCGTACGGGACACAAACGTTCTCCCAGTAACTACGAATTAGCCTCACAGAAAGAATCTCCTCCTAACTCCCCTGTTAAAGAAACACCTCCTGTTGATAGTGGTGTGGAAAATTTGGAAGTAAGTTTGTTTTGTTCCTATATAATCTGTGTAATACATGCATAGAATGTAATCTCATTATTTCTATGTGTATGTAAATCTTCAGATGATAAGTCTTCCTATAAGTGGTTAAAAAAAGTCTTTTTACAGATTTAAGAAAATATTGTCGAACATCTATGCATGGTAAAGTTTTATTTTGTGTCAAACCACCAAAAAAATATAATACTAAACATATTATACAAATTAAATAACATTTAAACTTTTGAGAAAGTTTCTCATCAAAGTGTGACTTGTGTTTTATGATAGAGAAGAAATCACAAGACTATTTCCAGTGAACAGAATGCCAATCCTGCTACAGGAAAATTCATTTTAGGATGAGTAGGACTGTGTTATAATTTAGATTTGTACTGAAGTAAGATTTTATTGTAAGCTTAATGAAGTCAACCTATTTATTAGAAGTGTAAACTCTGAATAAAATATATTAATTTTCTTTCAAAGATTGATCCAATATGTCATGAAGAATTTGTCAACTGGAGAAAAAACCCTCTGCTCTTAAAGACACACCCTTTTCTAGTACGTGTTTATGAAGAAGATATTTGGCCTTGTTTGCGGTTTGCAAATGAACAAGTAAGTAGTCAAAATGTTTAAAAAACAGCCTTTGTTTTCTTTAAAACCAGTACCACTTTTGTTGTCAAGAAAATAAATTAAAATTGTAAGTAATTTATTGTAAAAATACTAAGTTTGATAACTAAGATTTAACAATGCTAAATTTTTTTGCTTTTATTACAACTTGGTTCAACCTAACTTAGGGTTGCTAGTAGGGGTGGAATTCTTTGAAATCAATATCATCTGGAAGAAATGATTGTAATGAAAGAGAGAAAACATTTTAGATTTTGTTTCATAGGGTACTGATGTACATAACTTTATGAAGCATTACATCGTAATCTAGATTGACAGGAACGTATGAAGAAAAATTCAAGTGACATGTATAAGTAACAGCATTACAATAATTGTCAAGGTGTATATCAAATACTTGTCAAAAAAATCTGTCAAATGTGTAACATTGAATAGTCAGTTGGGTTTGCTGTGAAAACTGGACAAGAATAATATATATGTAAAAATGTTTTTACATCTATATTTTTCTCTACAAGTGGGTTTTCTTGTCATCATGGGCAACAATAATTATTTTTGTGTGTCATTGGATAAGTTAACCCTTCCCAGCATGGCGGCCTTTGATAACAACTTCGTTTCATAGTCCTAGGAGAAGCTCTCTCTCAAACAACCACAAAATAAAAATAGCAATATAATGTACAGATTTAGGATTTTGATAAAAAATCTTATTTTGAATGAAATAATAGTGGTGTTTAGTGAAATAAAGAAACAGTACAAAAGGATTGAATACTTTGTACCCTAAATCATTCAGTATTTATCATGCTTTGCTTTTGGTGTCAAACTGTTTAAATATATTGTTAAATAAGTGTATAAGATGTACAATTTGATTTATGCAATGCGTGATCATAATCCAAGGGTCAATGTAAATGACATAGGTGATATACAGACCTGTTAACTATATAGCTACAGTTTTTCTTGTGGTTAGAAGACAGAGGGCATATCATCATGTTTGTAGACTTGCATTTAAAATGTTATTGTTCTGCAACATTATGAATGAATGAATAAATGGCAATAGGTTTGACATCAAATTGTAGATAATTCATATTTCAACATTATACATTACTTTTTAATTTAAATCTAAATATTGAAATTCCTAAATTTCAGTTTTTGTGTGTCATGTTGTATGTTGAATGTACAAAGTTTGAAGTTCTGAAATATAAACTCAAGATACTGATATTGAAAAGGTGAAACATTAAATAAGAATTTTGTCTTTATTTACTGAGATATCACTATATTAAGTGAATCAAATACCTTCTCACCTCTTCCATTTTTGGAAATACTTGTTTACTTACACCCACTTTGTTCTATCACACGTATTTAGCCAATCAAAAGCTCGGAATTTTCCTCATATTTTTTACAGCCTTTGTAAAGTGTGTATTTGCCAGAAATAGTCTTCTAGTTTTGAAGAGAAAGGGTAAAAATCAAATGGTGATCAAAAAATATTTTTTTAGGTACAAATACATCTTAGTAAGTCTGAAAATTTGTAGTGGAATTCTGTGGTGTTGGTATTGGAATTGTGGATAAGATATAAAATGTCACAAAAATGTTTGATAGTTATCTGGAGATTCTTAGCTTATAGAGATTTTGCAAATGAAATTTGACAACTTTCTGATGCATAAAAGTGTTTTTAATCTTAAAAATGAACTTGGGAGGTTAGATAGTCAACATTTAGAAAGAATTAATACACAAACAAATCTTTAATTTAAAACTTCATAAAAGAAACTGATGTTTTATGTACAAAAGGCTTGTAATGCTTACTGATAATCTGCAAAATTTTGTGAATATAGACTTACATTGTAAGAAGTTATTGTCTATCACGGTTACGAGCTGGGTAGATTTCACCCAGCTCATAGTTAAAATGATTGAACTAAAGCATTTGCTGTGATATGTAGACATAGACATTGATAAGTTTAAATTAAAGAAGAAAATATTACAGGTATGAATAGTTTGGTATGATATGTTACTGATTTTTTGTTGTTTTTAAAAAATTAAACATTTGCAGAGTTAACCTATCTCAACTACATGGAAGTAAATGATAAACTCATTGCCTTTATGCCTGTCTGCAAAGTATATAGCTTCTAGATAAGATATTCTATAATAACGTCTCCCACCAGTAGATAAATAAAAATGACAGAAAATCTTGTAAGAATATTTGGCTGCAAAACTTTTTTTTACTTATTATTTTAATTTTCATAAAATCTAGTCTAGACTGAATTTACTGTAATTCAAACAGAATGATCCTGTTACAAGGATTTTTTATTTGAAATTTACATGAAGATGCTTAGTATTGAATCCAGAATGTTTGCCATTGAGGTAGTTTATGCAAGGATATTTACACAGTGTTCATAAATTACTTATTCTGAACTTTAATAGAACCATTATTAATAATTGCACAAGAAATAACTGAAATTTTGTATGCATATTAATTTATTCTTGGGGGTTTATGATAATTTAACTTAAAATAATATGTATATTTTTATTAACTGATTATTGCATATGACTAATTATAGTTTACTAAGTTATAATAAATAAAGAATGCAAAAAATGATACAGCTCTGGTTATAACTAAATATACATATTAAACAACATGTTAAATGTGTTCGTACATTTGTAGATGTTGATCATCAATGAAAGCTGTATTGAACACTTACCATGATGGGTACCATGTTAACAAATTCTGTAATGATCAATTAATTAGTAATTAATTAATAAAAAACATTCACATTAATTTTAATGTCATCATAAATCCTGTAGTCAAATTGGTACACATTTGAAGGTGTTTTTTAGTTAACTATGTTTAATATAAATGGTTTTATTAAAGATGAAAATATGGAATTTATTTCTGGAACATCCTGTATAGACAAAGTTTCATTAAGTTATAAATGTTTTGTATTTTTAAATATTTTGAATTTAAGTCTATATAGAAAAAATTATTGAATATATAAATTTAATTGTTCCTTCTGTTTAATTATCCAAATGTAGCATTCAAGTAGAAGCACAGACCTCCTCCATTTACATTATGCAAGTTTTAAAACTATTTAAAAATTATTCCCTGCCAACCCACAGGTAATACAATGAAACTGATGCATAGATCAGCAAGTAATATAAAGTAATATGTTTAGTAATATAAATGTAGCTTGGACGTAGAGAGAAATAACTTGAGTGTATTAAGTTTGATAATATTTTGTCATAACTGATAATACATTTTTTGTATTAAATATGAGGGTAGAGAAAATATAAAGTTTTATTAAAGGAAACTTGATATTTGTTTAAGGAGTTCTAGAGGTTATTTAAATAAAGTATGATGTAAGATGAAAAGCAGTATTTTTATTTTTAGCATGAAAATAATATTTTAGTCAGACTGACTTGGGAAAAGCTTCAGAAATTTAGAGACAAATCTTTGTGAAAATGCTTTTTTAAAATAATTTTGTTTATAGTGAAGTAAGATTAGTGAATGCTACTATGTATAGCTGATTGATCCCATGAACAAGTGTTTGAAGGAAGGCTTCATAAATATTCAAATAAGCAGGGCTGGCCTTATATGTTGACCCTTTCTTTAAGTGATTGGAACAACCTCAATGAACAGAGGTCGGGTATTTTTTAAATGTTAATTTACATAAGGAACATCTGGAAAGATGCTCTTTATTAGTTATGTGTTGTTACATTGTTTGAAGCTGACCGTTTAGAGGTTCAGGCTTAAACATTTTTTACTTAAAAGGGGACACCAGTCAGCAACACCCAGCACCTCCATAGTCATCATTAACCAAATATTGAGATCAACTGTTATTTTTATGATGCAACTATAGACAAAGTCAGTAGTATGTTCAGTTGGCATTTCACGGGCCTGAATTTTGGACCTTCTGAACCATTAATGATTGGGCCATACCCAGATAAGAGATTATATACTTATAGCTTCAGTATCTTTTTAATGTTTTAGCCTTTTGCTTCAGTCTCTTACATGTGATAAAATGTGACCGTCATTTTTGTTTTGGTTACTTCTTTTTCTGAAGTTTATGGTTTTTTCTTTAATCATTACCAAAGATTTAATAGCATAAGTTGTAGTCCAGTTTATTTCAGCTGTTTGTTTTTGGAATTTTAGTTTTGTGATTTACTTCCTTCATTGTTTAGTTTATAATATATGTATATATTAAAGAATGAAAAACAGTTTTTCACTTTCCTTACTTTTTAACATCTGATGTGTATTAACTTCGAGAAAATTCATGTAACATAAGCTGTGGTTATATGGTTGTCTCTTTACTTTAGACTTAAAATTTAATGTTAGAAGTAATTCATAATAATACGGTATTTTAAACAAATTGTGCAAGTATTTTATGAGTTAACGTGCTTGTTACTGTTAAACATTAAAATGTGTTTTTGTTCTTTTATAGCTTGCAAAAGAGGTTCTAAGATCGATAGAAGACAACAGCATTGTGATTGAAGATGTTAATGGCAAGAATCCCTTCCCAAAGTACGTTTAACCTCATATTGATTGATGTTGGTTCGAATAGTGATTGCTTATTGGTCACTTATTGCCACATGCTATTCTGCTTTGAACTGTTTATAGCAGAGATACAGTCACTGACATTGCAATGTCCCTAAAAAACTGTACAATCATGGTTACAATGGAATTAAGTTCACTACAGAATGAAATTAATGCTTCCACTATTTTACAAAATATAAAGCTTAATGTATTATTTGATTCTCCACTTTTTCTGACCTTTACCAGTTTGGGGAATTATTTCCCTTCTGTAACTTTGGGTGTAATGAAAGGAAGATTGGACTTCACTTAGTGGTGAGGTGTGTATATTAGTGGGCACCTAAAACCACAGACATTGCAGTGAATTTTGAATAACGTGTTTCACATGTTGTCCTTGTAATTCAAAACAAGTTTGGAGATGGTATTTCCATTCTCTTTGAACCCTATAAAGCATATTCTTGTTATTCACACTGTTAGTTTCCTTAGATCTAGCTAGCAACTTCCCAACAGCACTATGAATGGTATGTTTCTCTCTGGCAGCAACCCTCCACTGGGATCAACCTTCTCATGCTTTGACAGCACCATAATCAGTAACTTATCTGAAATTAAGAAAAGCTGCAAATCACCTATGACTCCAGACTTTTCAAATGCACTATATACGTAGAGTATTTTGA
Organism: Tachypleus tridentatus; assembly: GCF_004210375.1. Lineage (NCBI taxonomy): Eukaryota > Metazoa > Arthropoda > Merostomata > Xiphosura > Limulidae > Tachypleus > Tachypleus tridentatus. Next base: position 64,172,700 of record NC_134826.1, on the reverse strand, counting down.
ATTGTCTTTTAATTATTACAACCCTTTAGTGTGGATGTCTGCATGTGGTGAGGGGACCTCCCAGAGAAGGTTCTGTCTTTTGAGTTTACCTCCTCTGGAATCTGAATGCTAACTCACTTATTTGCCATGCACTGTGACCCGTGAAGGGGAGTAGATGATCCTGGTGGTTGAGGAATCCAACCCTAACTCACTATTTTGTCTTTGAATTCCTTGAGATGGGTGGCCCACCTGGGGTCAGTTGGCTGGTATTGTTGGGCTAGGGTCAACCAAATACCAGTGTTGAGCATTCTCAACAAGTGTTATGGACATTGTGTGATGCTGGTGTTTGGGTATAATGCTCACAAATCTTTGGCATTGCTGCTGTGTCCTAATTTGGCATTGTAGTGCATTTCTTCATTGGGCTTTATGGTGGGTGGGGCCAGTGGGAACAGAATATTTATCTCTATTACGAATTACCCAACCCTTCAAAAAGTAGTGAGAAAACAGCTAATTTTTGAATCCTTGAAGCAAATGTCTCCCTTTTTTGTCCAAAAGGAATTAGAGAGGTTTGCTGACCCAGGAAATTTCACTCTGGAGACATTTTGCTACACATTAAGGTTACTTCCCTTGCTACTGTGAATTTCTACTGAGGAGTGATCGTTAAGAGGGATTTACAGAACATTCCTGGCTCCAAGATCATTGATAGTTTGTTCAGTCAAGATGTTTCTGCTGTTTGCCTTATCTCCACTCCTAAGGGTGGAATTATGATGCGGACAGATGTCAATTTTGACATTTAAATTGCTACATCCACTTGCCTTCATCGAGGGAGGTTATCTGAACTGTAAGGTGCAGCCATATATTCTTAACTCTCTCGGATGTTTCCGGTGCCAGTGGTTTGGACATCGAAAGGCATCTTGTTGTGGTTCTTTGACATGTGCTCATTGCGATGACAAAGACCATGATGCTTCCAAGTGTCTAATGGACCCTCACTGCATCGATTGTTGTGGTTCACACCCATCGTATTATTAATTTCTCCTTAAGTGGTTAAAGGAGAGGAATGTATGATGTTTATGTACTATCCATAATATTTCTTATCCTAAGGCTTGCAAACTTGTAATTATTTCCATCTCGGACATATGCTGCTTCACTACATTCTACTGGTATTGTTGAAGTTCAGACAGAACTTTCTGTGTCTCTAACAAAGATTTTCTCCAACCATGTGAAGTATTTTGTCCTCTATGGATAAGCAAGTTAAGGTTCAACATGTACTCCTTTCTTTCCCCACCATTCTTTCCAGTGCTGCCCAGGACCACTTCCTTCAGCCTTAGCTTCTTGTATCTACTCAGGTCCTCTTTCTTTTGCCCCAAGATGTAGAACAGAAATTCATTCTTACCCTCTGTCACTAGAATCTATCTACTGACAGAAACCTGCCCACGTGAGCAAGGGCTGAATCAATGTATATCAACAGACTTTCTCCTAATAAAGAAAAATGTGACAGTCACAAAGTAGAGGATTTGCCACCCAGTTCTCCTCCACCTAAGTAAAAATAGTCAATTTGATATAGTGTAACTATCAAGGTTTTATTCTAATCTGGATGGCATTAAGGCCTTGATTGGTTCCTATCTACCTGTGTGTCTTTCCTTACACAAAACATTTCTGAAACCTGCTGATAAAGTCACCTTTCAGCAATTTTCTTCATACAAGAATGACAGGTTGTGTAATGAATAAATGCATGGAGAATTGGCACTGCTGGTTGACTGGTATGTTCCCACCCTTCTAACTATTGTACAATTGCTTTAAATAGGTGTTTCTGTAAAGTCTTAGAGAGGTTGGTTAATGTTCACTTATTTGGTTCCTTGAACCAAATAACTTCCTCTTGCCCATCTGGTGCAGTTTCTGGTGATCTCCACATCTTGTGTTACTCATTGAACATGAGGTTTATTGAGAGGCAGCTTCAATCTGCTCTCTATTGTTTGTCAGAGTGAACCACAGCAAGCAGTTTTCTTTTCTTTGTTCAAAACCATTTGCATGCACTTTTGCCATCAGCAGTGAATATATTCTGATTCTGAGCTCTGTCTCGGTGATGTTGTTCTTTCCATAGTCCCTGAGCCATAGTTATTGGGGCTTATCTTTGACTGTAAGCTGACTTTCATTCTTCACATTAAACAGCTATGTGTCAAGTGTATGAGGGCACTAAACATCTGTGTCCTCTCCTCCAGCTGTTGGGGAGCAAATCAGTGTTCTCTGCACATAATCTATCATGCCCTTATTTGCTCTCATCTGCACTATGGTTCTCTGGTTCTACTAGCAACTTAGCCTTGGAGATGATAGGCCCCAGATGGACTGGAGAATTGTGGAAAGCTCCAGTCCAGAGTCTGTACACAAACATCCTTTTCACTTCTGCGTTTTGCATCTTTCTTTGTAGTATGCCATTCAACTTCAATCGTTACCATAGCACCCCATTTGGGCTCTCGAGGTGGATTCCTGTACATGGTGAGGGGACCTCCCAGGGCATTTCCTCGGGTTCATCTTCCTCTTTCACCCCAGGATGCAAAACAATCATTTATTCACATCCTTAGTCTCTGGAATCCTTTTGCAATAACAAAGACCTGCCCAATCGACCCAGGGCAGGATCCATGGAGGTCAATAGACCTCCCTCAAATGAGGACAGTAAAGAAAAATTCGTCTACACATAAATAAAAATGGCTAACTTGATACAATGGAACTGTCGAGGTTTACATTCTAATCTGGATGACATCAAAACACTGCTTCCTACCATTCTGTATGTCTTTCCTTACAGAAAACATTTCTGAAACCTGCTGATACATTCACCTTTCAGCAGTTTTCTTTGTACAGAAATGACAGGCTGTGTGATGGACAAGTGCATGGAGGGGTGGCACTGTTGGTTGATCGGCATGTATCCACCCTGTCTTTGCCACTCGACACACCCTTGGAGGCCATAGCCATCCGTGTTTCCTTGGGCTGTACTGTCACTGTTTGTTCTCTCTACCTGTTACCTGGAGAGACCTATGATCAATCAGACCTTGATGCTCTCATTGAACAGTTGCTGTCTCCCTTTTTAATCCTGTGGGACTTTAATGGACATCATCTCCTCTGGGGAAGTGCTGACATTGATAGGAGGGGTTGCTTTATAGAGTGTATGCTCTGTGATCACAACCTTTCTGTTTTCAGTAGCGGTTCTTCTACTTATTTTCATGCACCTAGTTGGTCCTTTACTGCTATTGACATCTAAATTTGCTCCCCTTCACTATTCTCCCATTTTTCATGGAGGGTTGACAATAATCCACGAGGCAGTGGTCATTTTCCTATAATTTTGAGAGAGACTGGCTGTGGTTGATGCCACAAGACCTGCATTTCCTGGGGGAAGCTGTGTCAAACAAACTGGTCCTCTTTCCCTGCTCTCACAGAACTTGATCCTGCCATCATCTGTAAACCATCAATAGATGATTGTGTGGCAGCAGTAATTGACTGTATTATACAAGCAGCTGCTCAATGTATTCCTAAAACCTTGACATGTTTTCCACATTATCCTCATCTGTGCTGGAATCCTGCCAACCACATGGCATAGAAAGCTCAAAAATGGGCCTTGGATACTTTTCGTAGGTATCCCATACTTTCTCATCGCATGGCTTTCCAGCAGGCCCATGCACATGCTCAGTGGGTAAGACATCTAAGCCAGAAGGAATCTTCGATTAAGTTCACATCTAGCATACCTTCTACCACCAGTTCCAGAGACATATGGGACAAGATTTGAAAGGCCAGTGGGCCATATAATTTATTTCCTCTCTCGATCTTGCTCTCTGATGGCCAGAAATGTTGTGACACCTGGAGCATTGCTGATTGTCTAGGTAAAAGCTTTTGCTGGGTATTTAGCATTTCTTGTTTTTCTTCCACCTTCTTAGCCATCAACACTCGGGCAAAGCAATTTCCTCTTTGCTTTCAAGCTGACTGTCTCTGACTATAATTGTCCATTTACACTGGTGGAATTCAAACTGGCCCTTCATCGGTCTGGTAGTATATTGTTTGGACCTAATGATGTACACTATGAAGTGCTGTGCCATGTATCTCCTGCTTCTCTTGCTGTTCTTCTGATTGTTTTTAACTGGATTTGGCAGGAGAATATTCTTCCTGATGCCTGGTGCCAGGCTATTATTCTACCTTTCTCTAAACCTGGGAAGGATCCCAAGATTCCTTCAAACTATCACCCAGTTGCTTTGATGGGTTGTCTCTTTAAAACCTTACAGAGGATGGTTAATGCTCCTCTTGTTTGGTTCCTCAAATCAAACAACCTCCTCTCGCCCACCCAGTGTGGGTTCCAACAACAGTGCTCCTACATGGACCACCTGATTTGACTTGATACGTCAATCAGAGAAGCCTTTCTCAAACAAGAACATCTTGTATCAATATTCTTGTAATTGAGAAGGCTTATGATACAACATGAAGGTATGGCATTTTGCGAGACTTTTATATATATGGGTTACATGGTCAGTTGCCCATTTTTATTAAAAATGTTTTAATTCACAGGAGATTCCAAGTTTGTGTGGGTTTGACACTTTCCAGTTCTTTTCTACAGGAACTTGGAGTCCCTCAGGGCTGTGTTTTGAGTGTCACAATTTTCAGTATAAAAATTAATGCCATCACTTAACAACTCCGTCTTACTGCTGCAAATGGGCTCTATGTTAAAGACTTTCACGTCTCATGTCAGTCATCGAACATGAGATATATTGATTGGCAGTTACAGACTGTCTTAAATCTTTACTGAAGTGGACCACAGCAAACGGCTTTAACTTCTCTTTCTTTAAAACAGTTTGCATGCACTTTTGCCACCAGTGGAGTATTCACCTTGATCCTGAACTATGATTGGTGAAGCTGTGCAGCCTGTGGTCCCTGAGACAAAGTTCTTGGGGCTTATCTTTGACTGTAAGATGACCTTTATACCACACGTCAAACAGCTATGGATCAAATGTACAAGAGCACTGAACATCCTCCATGTCCTCTCTTTTACCACTTGGGAAGTGGATTGATGTCTTGTGCCAAAGATATATCGTGCTCTTATTCGTTCGAAACTCAACTATGGATCACTGGTCTATGGCTCTGTCAGGATTTCAGACTTAAAGATGCTGGACCCCATTCGTCATCAAGGACTTTGGCTCTGCACCTGGGTTTTGCACTTCCCAAGTTCAGAGTTTATACATAGTCTCATGAACCTTTTTTGCACCTCCACCATTTGCAACTGTCTTTACTGTATGCTTTGAAACTTTGTTCCTTACCAAAGCATCCCACCTGGGGTTGTATTTTCCTTCCTCGATGGGCAATGCTTTTTCAGTACAGACGATCTGCCATTGCTCCTTTTGGCCTTCGTATCCAGGTGCAGTTGGATGAATTGGGTCTGTCCTTGGATAATGTTGCTGTATCCACTGGTCAGCCCATCCCACCATGGCTTCTTACAGTCCCCATTGTCACCTATGTTTAAGTCATCTGAGAAAGATAGACACACCTAATTGGAAATACTGTCAGCTATTTGCTGAACATCTTTCAAACCATCCTGTCATTCCCATTTATACAGATGATTTGAAATCAGGTGACTGTGTGGGCACTACCATTGTTTATTGTGGTTTGGTGGTTGCACGCAGAATTCCCTCTACAGCTTCTGTGTTCACTGCTGAACTGTATGCAGTTTCTTTTGCCCTGGATCACATAGAAGCTAAGCAGTGTTCAAACTGCACAACTTATACTGACTCGCTTAGTTCTCTACTGGTCCTGGAATTGCTTCACATTAGTTCACACCATGAACATGTGTTCATGGAAGTACCATCTTCCTTGCCGATATTTGAAACTGACTTGCCCATTTCTCTTTAACATCTACTTCTATCCAGTTTTTTGGGATACTGGGCCATGTTGGTGTTTGTGGAAACGAGCTAGCTGATACTGCAGCTAAATCTATCTGCTGTGGCACTATCATTGCTATGCCTGTTCCATACATGGACTATGGTCCTGTATTCATGGCTCGGCTCCATGCCAGTTGGCATTCAACTTGAAGTGAGCAATGTGAAAACAAGCTTTTCCAAATAAAACCCTATACTGGACTTCGACCATCTTGCTTCCATAAGGATCGGAAATAGGAAGTTGTTCTAACTAGACTACGCATTAGTCACAGATTTTTAACTCATTGTTTTCTTTTATCTGGGACTGATGCACCAATGTGTTGTCTGTGTAACACTCAGGTCACAATAAGTCACATTTTACTGTCTTGCTATCGTTATGACTCTCAATGATGGCACCATTTTAAACATGTTTTATTCTAAAGTTTATCCATAATGTTAGACAGTGTTATTGGTGATGGTGATACTGTCCACCTTGGAAATGTCTTCAGTTTTTTAAAGGCATTTAATCTTTTTAATGCTATTTAAGTATTGTAATTTGTACATTAGATCTTTTTAAATGTGATTCCATTTTTAGAATTAAAGTCCATCTAATTTGACTTTAATTTAGATAATGGCCGTAATGTCAAATAACTCAAAACCAGGACTGGAAAAGCCAACTTCAGGTGACTGACACTGGTTTTTTAACTTACCTGTTAGTCTTCCTGGCAAGTTATGATAATTACAATTATGCTTCAGAAAGTCCTTTATAACTTCTATTACTGTATTTTTTTCTTACTGCTGTAGACTGGGTGTAAACATTGGTTTTAATGCTATTTATGTTTTAACTTTGTTTTACTCTAATTTACTTTTATGAATTTTACTAAATTTACTTTAATTTTAACTTTTTACTGGATATTTGGTACAGATAGCCTAGCTGCTTTGTGCCATAAAACACCAAACCAACCAACCAACCCAATCCTCAGTGGGCTATACTCTTTTGGAATAGACTGTGTCATTCTTCCCTTTGGCTTTCATACCCAGGTGCAGTGGCTGAGTTGGGTGTATCGTTGAATGATGTTGTTGTCTCCACTGTTCAACCCATCCTGCTACGACTTATTACCATTTCCACCTATGACTTTTCTTTGAGATATCTGAGGAAAGTGGATACTTCTGATTGGAAGTACCATCTTCTCTTGGCTGAACATTGTTTTAATCTTTCTTCCATTCCCATTTATAGTGCAGATAGCCCTGAAGTAGCTTTGCATGAAATTCAAAACAAACCATTTCTATTTAAATGGACAGTTCAAAGTTAGGTGACTGTGGGATGTGCCATGGTTTGTTGTGTCTCAATGGTTACTCACAGGATCCCCTCTGTGGTTTCTGTTCTCATTGCTGAGTTGTATGCCATTTCTCATGCTGTGGATAGTGTAGAAGCTATGTAGTACACGTATTGTTCTATTTACATTGAGTTTTAACTCTCTTCTGATCCTGGAATGACATTAGTTCTTACCCTGTTATCATTGATATTCAACAATGGCTGGCCCATATTTCCTCTATTTTCTAATTTGTGTCCAGTTTTTCTAGACTCCTGATCACATTTTTATTCATCCAAAAGAACTCACTGTCACCATGCAAAATCTGTCTGCTCTGGTGCTATCAAAAGCTGTCCCTATCACATATTTGAACTATGGTCCTTTATTGAAGGGTTGCCTTCATGCCAGTTAGCAGTCTACTTGAAGTGAGAAACATCATAACAAGCTTTCTCAGATCAAACTTTCTGTTCTTTGTCTGTCTTGTTTCCTTAAAGATCAGGAGGAAATGGTCTTAACTAGGCTATATTTTAGTCACTGTTTTTAATTTGTTTTCTTTTATCTGGGAATGATACACAAATGTGTGGCTTTTGTGGCACTCAAGTCACAACAGCCGATTTTGTACTGTTGTGTCATTGTGACAACTTAGTGCAAATGTACCATTTCAGGTATTTTTATTTGTGTTTATATCCCTGACATTGGCAATTGTGACATTGTCCAACTAGCTTGCATTTTTAACTTTATATGATCTATTAGCCATTTTAATTCTATATAATTTTTATCTAAATTTTGAACATTGTTTGTTTAACTTTGTTTATTCTTACATTTGATAATTATTTTTGCCTTTCTTACTGCTTGTTTGACATAGATACCCAAGTTTTCGTGTGCCAATAAATGCCAACTACCCTTAATCACCACAGTGGAACTAAATAAATTGTATATTTGGTTTCATGTTTAGTATCTGAAATGGTTTGTCTGCTGAATGACTCACAAGAACAAATTAATACCATCAGTGCTACACATTCTTCAAATCCTATTTAAATACATGTTCATTGTGGTGAGTAAAGCACAAATTAAAACATTTGGTATTGTCATAATCTTGATTAATCTGTCATACATTTAGCTGTTGGTCAAACAAGTATACCATCTTTCCAGTGATCTCGCTTGCTTTCTTCTGCCGTTAAGTGTTTTATTTGTTAAAGATGAATATTAAGCACAATACTTCAGGTGAAAGGACATTTAGTAACATATTTTGTGAATGGTGTTTGATATTTTTGGTTCATTTACTTATATTGATCATAGAAATATCAGTTCCATAAACATGTTTACTTGTAAGTATTGCATTGGTGTTTTTCAGTCACTAGTTACGTCCTTTCTAAAAGTGTTGTGTGTGTGTGTGAATATTTTCTGTGGCTATTCTCATCATACAAAAAATATTTCATCTGATGTCTCATGGTGTTTACTTACTTATAAAGCAAGTATAATTGTGAATATAATCTTTTCTGAGTTTTGTATAGTTCAATACATCTCCAATTTAAAGCATTTGTAAGGTAACTTAATTGAAAGATGGAATGTTTTTGATGTTTGTGTGAACTCAAAACTTTTCTGTTGCATTTCAGAAATTGTTGTCTGCTGGAGACTCCAAGATTTTGTAAATACAGGATGAAGCTGGGAGAAGGGACACAGTGGTACTATATCTCTCAGCTGTGCCGAAACAGAGTGAGTGTGGATAATAGTTGACTGTTTTCCAACAATTTTGAAGTAATTGATTGTGTAATTTTTTTTCTTTATCTACATAAAGTAATAGCATTTACAATTTATGCCTAAAAATAGTATGGCCAAAAATGTTGAGCTATTAAAGGAAAAGAAACATTTAATTTGTATTGACAAATGGAGTGTGGTTATAAATTTAAAGAAAGGTATAAATTATAACACCTTATACAATAGCTAAATTTTCCAACATGTTTCTTTAAAAAGAAAAACAGACAAGTCATTTTAAACTCTTTCATATAAATCAAGTTAAATTGCTCTTGTCTATTTTTCATGGGGTTACATTTAAATTTTAATTAAATGACTTCACAATCAATGTATTTAAGTAAATGTAGAAAATAGTTTATAATTCATCTAATTATATCCTCTTAAGTTTTAATTTCTTAATTTTAAAAAGAACTACTTAAAACATTTTTTAATCTTCATTTTTATTGTCACATAATGCATCTGAGCTCTGATTTCTTCACTTTAGTATTTTCTAACTTCTGAACTAAATAGGCTGCTGCAATTTCCAACCAATTAGAAATATGAATTATGCTTGATTACAAACATAAATCTAAAATAAGAACCTCCTACATTCTTGATTTCATGAGATACCTATAAATTTGTCACACCCACCAGAAAAGCCCCTCCCTTTTTTCTGAATTTTGTGATTACTTGACAATCAACTTAACTGATGGAAATATTTACAACCAATAGAAAACTTAAATTCTTCTCTTCACAATTCTGTATTTATTGAGGGAAATTTATTCTTGAATTTGTGAATGTTAGCATGTATTAATTGAATATAGTATCATCAATAGTAACAGATAAGATTTGAAATTTATGTTTATATAACTAAATAACTGGCTTGTGTGTTTGTATTTTGAATTATAGGTTTCCACCTCACTAATGCAAAACTAACTATGCATTTGGGTCATGGGTTCTTTATAAAAGTGGCAGTCAAATATCATTTTTTGATCAGACAAAAGTAGTTCAAAAATTGGTAGTTGGTGCTGTTGAGTAGCTACATTCTTCTAGTCTATCAGTTCAAAATTAGGGACTAATTTGTGCAGCTAGTTCTTATACAGCTTTATGTGAAATTTTGAATTAAATTTGAATGCAAATGCTTGAAAACCAGTATGTGGTTGTGAGGTTATATTCATTTTTGGAAACTCCTACATGTATAGTTAAGTTTTTTGTGAGTTAAGTGAATTTCTTCTGTAACTGATGAAACATAACACAGATCTCTCCATTATATTCTCTGAGAAGTTTATGAATATTTTAATATGTGGTACTTGTTATACACTAGAAGTTAGTGTGTCTTTTAGTATTGCATGTATGTTATAACAGCAGAACTTGGACTAATTTCTGGTACATTTCATTACTGTAGATCGCTGCAGTGTGTGAATTCTTTTGCTACTTGAGATACATCAAACAAGGTCTAGTGAAAAGTGGCAGTAAGTATAGAATACCATATTTATTAAATATTTAAACACAGAGTCAGATGTCAGGTCCATGATGAACCAAAAATATCAGAACAGTCACTCTCCTTTCCATAATGTGCAAAGTAATAAAAGGTAAAAGTGATGTAACAAAAAATGCATGAGTCATAATACTGAAGAGTTTTTGTATTGTAACAAGGGCATGAATTACTTTTAAATCCCTTCTAAAAATTCGATATTTTGTTTGTTGTACTTTTAATTAGAATAATATAACAAGGATTTAGACACCGTTTCTGGTGTTACTGTAAATGTACCTTAGTTCACAACGCTTCCTTTCTTATAGTAAAACCAAAAGTTTCCAACTAATAAATTGACAGCTGTTATGATCTGTATTGTGTAACCTAGTTTGAATTCTTCTAGCTGTGATCTTAAACAGTTGAATGAATACAAGCAAAAGTGATGTTCCCACTTGTATTCATAATTCCTACATTAACCATATAAATTTGTAATATACTTCATTATTTTATAAAATTTTAAAAATCAAGGGGTGCTCAATATAGAACATGTTTTAGTCTAAGAACTCTCACACTATAGCATACTTTAATCTAAGGATTACCAAACATAGAGCATACTTTAACCCAAGGGTGTCAGGTGTAGATTATACTTTAACTTTTCCTCGGTGTGGATTCCTGTATGTGGTGAGGGGACCTCCCAGGGAAGATTTTGTTCTTTCAGTTTACCTCCTCTGGGATCTAAACATCCACCCATGTGTTTGCTGTGCATGGTAACCCGTGAAGGGGAGGAAAAGATCCTGGTGGTTGAGGGGTCGAACCCTAACACACCATTTTGGCCTTGAATTCCTGTAGATGGGCAGCCTTGGGTGGCCCCTATGTGTCAATCGGCTGGTCCACTCGGGCAAGGGTCAACCAAGTACCAGTGTTGGATGTTCTCAACAGGTGTGGTGGACGTTATATCTGATGCTGGTGTTTGGGTATAGTGCTCACGAAACCCTGGCGTTGCCTTAGTGTCCTTGTTTGACATTGTAGTGTGTCCCCTCATAGGGCTCTATGGTGGGTGGAGTCAATAGGCACTGAAATTTCCTTTTTTCCTATGGATCCTCCAATTAAAAATTGAAATAAAATAATGAAAAAATACTCAATAAGTAAACAACCACGTCTTTAAGATTCTGAGTAGCAATCCTCACCATCCATACCACCTGTCGTATCTCATTTTTTTATATTGCACTCACTTTCAGACAAACCTTTAGGGCAAATGTCTCCCTTTTTCATTCAGAAGGGACAAGAGGAACTTGCTGGCTCTCTAAAGTCAGTAAAAAAGCTTCAATTTGGTGACACATTGGTGGAAACATCCACATCTCAACACAGTGAAGTCCTGTTGCATTCAAAGGCAATTGGGAATATACCTATTGAGGTTACACCTCATGCTACTTTGAATTCATCACAATGAGTTATTGCTGAGAGGGATTTGAAGAACATCCCAGAGTCGAAGATTCTCTTTGGTTTCTCCACCCAAGAAGTTTGTGCAGTGAGGCGTTATCTCCACTCACAAAGATGGAATTATGGTGCTGACCAATGTCCTCATTCTGACATTTTTATAACTACGTCTGCCTGATACCATCATGGCAGGTTATCTTAATTGCAGAGTATGGCCATACATTCCAAATCCTCTCCAATGTTTCCAGTGTCAATAGTTTGGTCACTCAAAGACGTCATGTTGTGGTTCCTTGACGTGTGCTCATTGCAGTGGCAAGGACCATGATGCCTATGAGTGTGAAATGGACCCTCATTGCATCAATTGCAATGGCTCTCACCTGTCCTACTTTCGTTCTTGCCCTAAATGGTTGGAAGAAAAAGAGGTGCATAATTTGAAAATGACTCATAACATTACTTATCCTGAGGCTCAAATTGCTGTCCACCACCTCATCTCAGATGTATGCTGCTCTTGAGAGAGACTGGCCATGGTCGACGCCACCTGACCCGCATGCCCCAGTTGAAGCTGGATCAGGCAAACTGGCGCTCTTTCACTGCTCTTGCAGAATTTTATCCTGCCATTGTCTATAAGCCATCAATAGATGACTGTGTGGCAGCAGGAACTGTGTTATACAAGTAGCTGCTCAATGTATTCCTAAAACCTCGACACTTTTTTCCACTATATCCTCGTCTATGGTGGAACCCTGCCTGCCACATGGCATGGAAGGCTCAAAAAACGAGGCTGGGATACTTTCCATAGATGTCCCACACTGTTGAACTGCATCACTTTCCAGCGGGCCTGTGCAAATGCTTGGTGGGTTAGACGTCAAAGCCAGAAGGAATCTTGGATTAAGTTCACAACTGGCATATCTTCTACCACCAGTTCCAAGTCATATGGGACAAGGTTCAAAAGGTCAGTGGGCAATACATTTCTGTCCCTCTCTCAATTTTGCTCTCTGATAGGAAGTAAGTAGCTGATACTTTAGGTGAAAGCTTTTGCCAGGTATCTAGCACTCTGCTTCTTCTTCCACCTTCTTAGCCATCAAGACTCGGACAGAGCAATCACCTATTTCCTTTTGAGCTAATTGTATCTATGACTATAATTGTCCCTTTACACTGGTGGAACTCAAACTGGCTCTTCATTGGTTTGGCAGTGCATTGGTTGGACCTGATAATATACACTATGAGATGCTGCACTCTCTATCACCTGCTTCTCTTGCTATCCTTCTGGTTGATTTTAACTGGATCTGGCAGGAGAATGTTTTTTCTTATGCCTGGTGCCAGGCTATTGTCCTGCCTTTCTCCAAGTCTGGGAAGGATTCCAAGATTCCTTCAAACTATCGTCCAATTGCTTTGATGAGTTGTCTCTGTAAGACCCTAGAGAGGACTGTTAATACTCCTCTTGTTTGGTTCCTCGAATCAAACAACCTTCTCTTGCCCACCCAGTGTGGGTTCCAACAACAGTGCTCCTCCATGGATCACCTGATTTGACTTGAAACATCAATCAGAGAAGCCTTTCTCAAATGACAACATCTGTATCAATATTCTTTGACATTGAGAAGGCTTATGATATGACATGGAGGTGTGGCATTTTGCGAGACCTCCATGTATATGGGTTATGTGGCCATTTTTTATTAAAAAGTTTTTAATGGGCAGGAGATTTGGAGTTTGTGTAGGTTCGACACTTTCTTATTCTTTTCTACAGGAACTTGGAGGCCTTCAGGGCTGTGTTCTGAGTGTCACGCTTTTTAGTATAAAAATTAATGGCTTTACCTTCTCTCTCTCTAAAGCCGTTTGCATGCACTTTTGCTGCCAACTGGGTATTCACCCTGATCCTGAGCTCAGCATCGGTGAAGTTGTGCTGCCTGTGGTCTCTGAGACAAAGTTCTTGGGGCTTATCTTTGACTGTAAGCTAACCTTTTTTACCACACATAAAGCAGCTACTGATCAAATGTACAAAACACTGAACATCCTCAGTGTCCTCTCTTTCACCACTTGGGAAGTGGATTGATGTCCTGTGCCAAAGATATATCGTGCTCTTATCAGTTCGAAACTCAACTATGGATCACTGGTCTATGGCTCTGTCAGGACTTCGGACCTAAAGATGCTGGACCCTATTCGTCATCAAAGACTTTGGCTTTGCACCTGGGTTTTCTGCACTTCCCAAGTTCAGAGCTTATACAGTCTCATGAACCTTTTTTGCACCTCCACCATTTGTAACTGTCTTTACTGTATGCTTTGAAAGTTTGTTCCTTACCAAAGCATCCCACCTGGGGTTGTGTTTTCCTTCCTCGATGGGCCATGCCTTTTCAGTACAGACGATCTGCCATTGCTCCTTTTGGCCTTCGTATCCAGGTGAAGTTAGATGAATTGGGTCTGTCCTTGGATAATATTGCTGTATCCACTGGTCAGCCCACCCCACCATAGCTTCTTACTGTCCCCAATTGTGACCTATCTTTAAGTCATCTGAGAAAGATAGACACACCTAATTGGAAATACTGTCAACTATTTGCTGAACATGTTTTAACCATCCTTCCATTCCTATTTATACAGATGGTTCAAAATCAGGTGGCTGTGTGGGCTCTGTTATGGTTTGTTGTGGTTTGGTGGTTGCGTGTAAAATCCCCTCTACAGCTTCTGTGTTCACTGCTTAACTGTTTGCCATTTCTTTTTCCCTGGATCATATTGAAGCTAAGTAGTACTCAAACTGCACGTTTTATGCTGACTTGCTTCTTTCGCTACTGGCCCTGGAATCGCTTCACATTGGTTCACACCCTGTTTTTGCAGATATTCATAATTGACTAGTCCATTTGTCTTTAACATCTACTACTATCCAGTTTTTCTGGGTATCAGGCCACGTTGGTATTCGTGGGAACAAGCTCATCGACACTGCAGTTATGTCTCTGCTCTGGCACTATCACCGCTATGTCTGTTCCATATATGGACTATGGTCCTGTATTCAAGGCTTGGCTCTGTGCCAGCTGGCAGTCGACTTGGAGTGAGCAACATAAAAACAAGCTTTTCCAAATAAAACCCAGTATTGGACTTTGGCTGTCTTGTTTGTGTAACACTAAGATCACAATAAGCCACATTTTACTTTCATGTCATTGTTATGATTCAGAACAGTGGCAACTTATTAAGGATGTTCTATCTCAAGGTTTGTCCATAATGGTAGACAGTGTTATTGGTGATGGTGAAACTGTCCACCTTGATAATGTTTTTAGTTTTTTAAAGGACATTAATCTTTTTAATGCCATTTAAGTTTTTTAATTTATACTTTACACCTTTTTAATGTGGCTCCCTTTTAAAAATCACAATTCATCTGGTTGAATTTGAAATTAGAAATTGACCGAAACATTAAGTAATTCGAAACCAGGACTGAAAAGGCCAACTTCAGGTGAATGACTATGGTTTTTGAATTTTAGTCTTCCTGGTGAGTATGATTATTACAGTCACGCTACAGAAAGTCCTTTACAACTTGAATTACTGTAGATTTTCTTTTGACGTTATAGACCAGATGTAAATGTTGTTTTTATGCTATTTATTTATTTTTTTATTTTTTTTATAATATATTAATTTTATAAATAAGTGCACAGATAGGAAGGATAAATGGAAATAATGTCCAAAATGAAAATAAGCACGTTAAACATTAATTACCAAATTCAGCAGGTATGATTGTGCTTATGGTAATTTAATAGATAAATGCAATACTTTGTTTATAACCATATTAAACTGTAATCAGCTACAAATTATTTTAATGATACATTTTATTTTTAAGCCTACTTTGAACTGTCAGTAGATGTTAGTTGTAGCATCACCCCTTTTTTAGTTACTTTTTTGTAGTTACTGAAAAAAATTGGATGCACCATTGACTGTTAAAACATGTGGCTAAAACTTCTACCAAACAGAAACCATGCAGATAGCTGATGAGAAATTCCGTATTTGGAAGCTACACTCAACTTTAAACTGGGTGTCATTAGCACTGAGTCAGAATCTGATATTTTGTGGTGGGCATTATTCCCACAAGTGATGATGCAGTAATATTAGTCTTTCAAAGATTAGCTTGTTGATAATGTACATCCTGAAATTATATTTTTATAGATTTATAAAATGAGAACATAATTCAAAACATTTGTTTTTAACATATTGAAGTGTGTGTGTGTGTGTGTGTGTGTACACACCAAAACTGGTGGGAAATTATACCAGTCATTAGAGACTAAAAAAGCCATGTTGTTCTCATCACCTAAACCAATAACAAAGTCTTAGGAACTTTCTGTGTGATATATTTTAGTTTTGAAATGAAAATAAGTCTGAATCTGTAAAACACTGTCATACTGTGTTATAATTCAGAAGTGTTTAGATGTGTTTGACCTCCTGCACATTGAATAATGTATCCACATAATATATTTTAAAATCAGTTGAAATGGGATTAAATCTTATTTGAAACATCTATGAAAGTCTTTTATCATCAAAAGTTTGATTTAAATAATTTTGCTTGTTTCTTAAACAGGTTGATAAAATACTTACATTGAAATGACTAGTAGTGATATATTTTTATCAAAAAGATGGGAACACTATTATCCGTACATAAAAGATTTGTACCTTTATTATGAAAGTGTTTATTTGCACATTTATCAAAAGACTTTACAGTAACTCCAGTACAGCTGATAAAACTTGACAGATACCATTTTCAGAAATTACTGACCAGTAGGTGCAGCAAATAGTATATAATAAACTGAAGAAACATGGAGAGTTGCTCAGAAAAATAATAATGTCTTTAAAATTAGTTTTAAAAAAATGAATTTTTGTTTTCTTTTAAATTTGAACTTGTATGCTAAAATACCAGTGTTTAGAAAATAACATTCAGAATAGTGACATGAAAAAGATATTCAAGTCATTCGCAGTTTCGAGTACCTTTGGACTTCGAAATTAGCAAATGACTTGTGGGTAGACAGGTTTTATATACAGGAATTCATGAGTTTGATAACTTGTAATTACAGTTTGGGAAATGTCGATGAAACAGTTTGGTTTATAATATTTTAATAAGTAAAGGAAATTATGATTTATTCTTTATTTTGAAATTTAAAATATAAAAAGATGTGGTATCAAACATACTTTTTCCCTTTTGAATAGTACATGAAGCATACTGGGAAGTCATGAGAAGGAGACACTTGATGGCCATGACTCGTCTTGGGTTGGCTGGCCCATAAAACTCATCTTCAGCTCAGCTGTGGTGATGAATAGAAAGTCAAGAACATTAAATCTCTTTCTGTGGAAGAATGATACAAGGGAAATTAATTTGTTCTTGTGTTTTTGTGTCAAAAGTATTGATATCTTGGTGTCAAATTGTAAATTGATAGTTGAGAATTATACAATATATAGATCACGTATTTATTTAAATTTTGAAAAAAGAAAAACTGTTTCAAGTTAAATAGTACATTTTACAGTAATCTCTAGGTTTACTGTCAAAATGTTTTCCCCTTGTAGTTTAGTTATAGATAAAGGTTCACAATAGTAAGGTTATGATAGAGATAGTACAACTAAACTGAAAGTATTTGATTAAATAGCTTTTCTTTTTGTATAGAAATATATATATATATATAATGGAATGAATATATATATATTTTATGTATATCAATATTAGTGGATATATTTAGTTGTTACATACTGAAGAGAGGACTGTTAAACATTTATAGTTTTAATTTTTTTTATACTCAGATCTGTTTTTGTGGTAGCTACTGAAGTTAATTCATTTCAAGGTTATACATTACAAATGAATTATTACTCAAGAAAGCTTTTCTAGTACATAAAGTAAGAAAACAGCAGTTATAAAGTTCACTTTGTAATTATATTAAGAATATATATAGTGAGATTTGTAGGAATATTGTGTAGCATGCATAATAAGTTTGTTTTCTTTTTAACTTATTGACACCTCTTTAGTTCGTTAATTGATTTGTCAGTATATTTATTGTTTGGCTTTACCACCCTTTCATAATTAGCTTTCAATGTGCACAAGAAAAGGCTTTGATAATTAGTTTTCCTACATTTTGTGTACATTAGATATTTCTAGCTAGTTATTACATGAGTATGAGTTTTTTACCCGAGTAACAGTGTTATGTTAGTGATTGAAGAATTAGTGGATTGTTATTACTTATTAAAGAATTAATACATTAAGTTTTTAACCTTTTAAAGATTAAAACATGAACCCATGTACAAGATCAAACACGTACTGTTTATAAATAGAACTGTGCAGTTTATCAAATCACGGTAAAGATCTATGTTGGGTGGTGAGTTCATTCAAAAAACTTTCACAAAACAGTTAAAATGGTTGCTTTTTTGTTTCCAAGGTAGTTAAGAATTTGTAAATAAGTTTTAAAATTATGAAAGAAAAAACGTGAGTAATTTCAGCCATGTACATATGGCTGTTAATTGTGGTCTCTACATCTTTTTAATTATTTAGGGTTTTAAGTAATTTCTAAATGATAAATATTGAAAACATAGTAAAACCAAAAACCATATTTAATTATGAATTTAATTATTGATTTAACTTTCTATATCACTAAAACCTCAAAACATTGTTTCACAATATTCTTATTACAAAAAAATATCAGCTATTGAGTGAATAAGAAAACTATTCAATCAGAAGTTGAGAAAGAACAGACTAAAATGATAACAATATAATGGAACATTAAGTGTAAACACCACGTCTTTAAAGTAATAATTAAATGAAAATGCTGAGAATCTGGAATGGATGAGATTAATGACAACAAGGTGGAGGTGAGGTTAATGTTTAGGTTTCAGTGGTCATTGAAAATGGAGAAGTTTTCTTTAATAAGGAATTTATAATCTGTAGTTCTAGAGTCGAGGATATGAAATTTTTCAAGAAGTATGATATGATCGTTATTCTCACTGTGTAACTGAAAACAAGATTCAGACGGATTAGTTAGTTTATTTCTGCTTCTAACTGAAATTTCCATGTACTCGTGCACACTAATTTGTAGTAAACATATAGTTCTTTTACCAGTATAGGTAACATTACTGCTACCATAACTGCATTTATATATGACTCGTGTGCATATAGGAATGATTCAAGTGTCTTTGATTTTAAACTAGTTTTAATGATAAATGTTAACATAGATACCAAACGTAGCTTAATTTGTGGGTGATATCTTTGATTTTTTTTAAAATTTGATATTTGAATTTTAACTTTGTTTAACACTGAAAGATGTGATAAGAACTAGTGGGTAGTTGGAGATTGTGTTTGTTCTGTTTTAGTTGTCAAAAATGTTCGTCTGATGAGTATAAGAAATTAAAGACAAAACTATCACTTTGAAACGTGTCATAAAGTTTTGAAATTTCTGAGCGAAGACGGAAGTAGTCGGAACAAACATTATGTGCTCTGTCTTAGAAGATTTAGAACACAGTTGTGTTTGAAAGAGCCTGGCATAAAACTGTCGAATCGAGCGTATAAGCCGGTAAATGTTTTCGTACAATAAATAAATCTGGTAAAGAGATGATTTATTTTCTTGACATTAAAAATAACTGTTATTGTTGTCTTTCATCTAACTTGTGATGTTGTGAGCTTAGGTAATCTAAAAACTTCTTTGCATGGTCAGTGTTGTGAAAGAATAGAAAATTGTTATCAATACATCTTCTGTATAACACTCTTTTCAATAAACGGTATAATTATTGAGTGGTTGACATTCGTAGTGATGGAGAAAACATTTTGAGGAGTCAAACCCATGTATTGTTACCACTACATCTTTCTGTCCACCAAGATGACTATTAAAAGCCAACTGACTGTCCTTGAGGACTAATTTAAGGAGCTGTGTGAATTTTTGTTGATTGAAGTCAGAGTACAGGGCATTGATGGTTGGAGATAACTGTTTAATAATTATTTTTTCCTTAATTGAGAAATTAGGGAAAAAGGACTGAATATCAAAGTTGGCTAAAACTAATTGGTTTGTATTAGAAGACTTAGATATCTCTTAAACAAAGTAAAATATGCCTTTAACAGTAAATTTGTTCTTAGTTGGTGAGCTTATTTCAGGTGTAAGATGTGTAGGAAGTCTATAGCTAAGGAAACAGAGTAGATAGAATAGGTCAGAGGAGTAAACCATTTTGCATAATTTTGGTTAATTTTTGTAATTTGGTTAACCACACGAAAAATTTAGATGTGTACCTGAAGGATAAAGTTCTGTAAAAGTGGTGTCAGAGAAGAGTTTACAAGTATCAAAATATTTTGAAGTCTGGAGATTTTACTCATGCTTACAGTAAACTTAAACAGTTGTTATTGAGGGACTTAAGATGTGTTCTTTCATTTAAAATATCTTCCATTTTTGAAACATAATCAGTCTGTTTGAAATAATAATACCTATATGTTTAACTCTTCAAATAACAATGTTTCAATTACTAGCAAGCTAATTTAACATGGTATAATGAGTGTGTAACAACAAACATAACCCATCATATTCATGCCATTGTGTCAGTGTTCTTGCAATTGATTCATCAGATGGAACACAAGTCTCATAATAAATACTAAAAACAGGTTAATATCAGAAAACATCTTTAATTATGGTTGTTTTGGAATTTTAGCCGATCGCATCGTGATAATAAGTTACCCTCATACTTTTCGACTCTGGAACTACAGACAATGAAATCTTTTACTAAATAAAGCCTTTCCATTTTCAGTAATCACCCAACACTAGGTAATAAGACCAGCTTCTCCCCTTAATCAGTTCAAAATATGGTGTGTTTACACTTGTACTTAAACTTTCTTTATGAAGTTTCCTCTCAATAATACTATTAAATATGTATATGCCTAGGATTTTATTGTATAACCCATTATATTGTTACCATTTAAAATCTGTTCTTCTGAACTTCTGATTATTTAAAAAAATAACATAATCACACAGTGCTAATGCTGTTATTTTGTGGTTAGAACTAACTTTCTTGTGGAATTTGAATCAATTCTGAAATTTCTAATTAAAGATGTGTAGTATATGTTAGTCTTCAGTTAAATAGTAATTGGTAAATAACTCATAGTTTAGTATGACATGTCAAACACTTGCTCTTTTGAAGAGAAACATAGGAGACTGTTTCATAATAGCTCCAAACTTGTGTACAAAGTGTAATGGTTTATATTTTAGTGCATTTGATAGTGATATTAGAAACACAGGAAATATGTAAAACTTACTTTAGTGAATTCTAAAAAGCTGTCAGTTTTGATTTTGTGTTTTGTACACTTTAAGAAAGTTTTTTTTTTTCACACTTGTTAAACATTTTGTGGGTTATGTTAGAAATAATATAGAATTTAAAAATAATTTCTGACCTGAAAAATAAATCCTAGGGATCGATTGTTGGCTTTGTGAATATTCTCTGTTGAATATATTGAAGTATTTAGTTTTGTTTCTTTTATATTTTTCTCGTTTCTTTTATTTTGTAGATTTTATGAAGTCTTGATATATAACTTTTTTCCCATTAACATTTGATTTCAGTTTCCTTGTTTATTCATTGATCTCTTCCGTGTTCTTAATTATTGAACATTTGTTTTTGCACTGTAAGCTAACTTTCTTCCTTATACATCAAGATTTCTTTCTAATTTTTCTGTGATTTATTAATATATGAAATTACTTCGTTTATAACCATTGTCAGTTACTGCAGTGTTTCCCAAACTTTCGTAACTGACGAATATCTCGAACATTTTGCAGCACTTGTAAACAAGTTTCTGTGGCTGGCCTAGTGGTGCCCGCTCGACTAAAGTAAATTACTGTGTATCAAGAAGAAAATAAATCAACTTTGAAATTAAAAAAGAAATAAAATATAAAGTAAACCTATGTTAATAAATAAAAATTACTTGCAAAAGTTCTGTGACAGTTTGGAAAGCCCTGATGTTCTTTTTACATCTCCTGCTGTTTGAAACCTGTCACTTCATTTTACTGTTTCTTAACACTCGACTGTAGCTTATTTTACTTTATTAAAATCATATAAAAGTTAGATATTTGTGTATATATATATATATATAATAACGTTCATTTATTGTGAAGAACAAGTAATTTTATTTTATTATTTTAATTACCTTTGTCTTCCATAATTTTAAGAAACTGAAGTTAATAGAACATGGTTTGACGAGTTCTAAATTTGTACCTTGCTACTTAGTAATAACAACTTTAGAATTGCTAACACTAAACTGGGAGTTTAGTTTTGACGCCGTTAGAAGGTCAATAATTTTTACATTTAATACACAAAACGACGTGATACAGAATAATGAGGAACTTGACGTGGGATATTTATAAGAATGTAGACGTAATGAATGTTTTTTCCAATTTTAACAGGCTCATTTAATATTCTTCATGGAAAGTTTTATTCTATGAAACAAGAATATGCAAGAGATAATTACAGAATGTAACTAGTGTTCTTACATACGCTTCACGTTGGGACACTTCTAGACACACGTATGTTGCCCAATTTGTTTTTATGTTGTATCGTACACGAGGTGATAACTTTTGAAGGTATACAGCTGAAAGCTTTTAAGTATTAAAGACTGGTCATTAATGTTGTGATAACAGTACTTGCGGTGTCATTTTGTTGAGAATATTGAGTGGTTCATTCGTAAAAAGTCTCAGCTGTAGTGTGTGAACAAAACCTTTTTTTTTTAAACTTGCATTAGAAACATATTAATACCAGTGACTAACTCTGGTTGCTGTTTAAGATTTTTATAACTTGATAAAGTTTGATGATCGTGTCTTGTAACATTACTTTAGACTATCAGTACTTCGACCATAATCAAGAAAATAGATAGTCAATGTACTTTTGGTGAACAAACATTGTGGTTAATTTTAAAAGATGTTTACAGGCAACAAAATGAAACAAACCATGTCTTCCAAAGTCAAATTTAAAAGGTCTTACTACGTTTCAAATGTTTGTATTTAACACTAAATCCACGTATATTTTGAGTTGATATTTATATATTTGTACATTAATTTTGTTTCTAAAATCATGTATTATTCCATTTGAAACTGAGATATTTTTTTTATGTTAGTTGTAGCAAAACGATATCTTTAGAAATTAAGGATAATTAATAATAATAAAACAGTTCAGTTTTTTGTGTGATGAAAGTATTTTAATCTCAGATCTATTCTGTTTCATTCGTAGTGAATATTTAGTAATGAAGATGAAAAAGTTAGCTGATAAAAATAGCTTCATTTGGAAGTTGTATTTTTGAGCCAATTTTCAGGGGTTGCCACATCTGGTTTACGGGACGTTAACATAATAGTATTTCCTACCACAAAAACCTAAAGATACTGTATTGAATATGTGCAAGTTTTTGATGTCTTAGAATTTTCTACACGTTCATTTTACTGGCAAAGTCTCAGTACACCATGACAGCTTGACATAGATTTGTATTACAGTGACTCTCCAGGTTATAAACTTTCCTATAATGTCATAGAAGTCGTTGAACTTTTGTGACAAAATGATCATTGTATTCTAAAGAAATTATATGAATAAAGATTAGAACAATGGAAAGCGCAAGAATGGTGTTTGAGTTTATAAATTATTGCTATATGCATTGGAAGGACTCGCATAAATCTTAAGAGTTAATTATCTGTAATTATTTTATGTCTATTTTTATTCCTGTGTAAAAACTTGTTACTCGTGAACATTTGGTTTGTAATGTTCTGTATACATATATTTAAAGGCAGAGATCGAATCGTCTTCAATAAAGAAACCAACATATTGCTGACAGTGCTACCTCCCACAGAAATATGAGATCGGGTTTTTAATCTAAACTAATTAGCTACATTACATGTAACTTCTTTTAATGTATCTATTTTATTATGTAAAAAAACAATGTATTTAAGAAACGTTAGCACTTGAAAGACAAGTGTCAGTGATGTACATTCTTTGGTCGTTTATTGTCAATGCTTTCTTCAAATACCACATCGTACATATCGAACACCGGTACATTATCAGCAAATAAGACAAATGAATAATAAGTGTTAAGTACAATAATACTATTAGGTTATTAATTCTCAACCTGAAAATCTAATTTGTAAATTACTGTTCACACACGTAGAACGTGTGGACGACAATGAACCGTGTATATCGTATCCCATTTTGTCTTAAGCTCTGGTATTCGTGGAAAGGCCTCGTGGGCACAGAATCTAGCTGATGCAGTGTAAATGACTCGTATTCTACTTTGCTTTCACTCATGGTTTCTTGGATTTATAGCTATCATGATAAAATCAAGCAGTTTTGTGTTCCTTGCATGTAATTCTTATACAGTATAGTGACATAAATTAACATTGTAGCACATCCTTCAGAGCAAGTTAATTGGTTGCAAGAACTTCATCCAAATGTTTCAGTAAATGATGTATTGCAGTAAGAACAGAATTACGTAATTAAAATATGCAAAATTGTGATACACACGTGATACAATGTTTAAACTGCATGGTTGAAGAGTTTAAAATCTAAAATCAGTTTCACTTCAATTACTATTTCGCTGGTTAAGGGTTAGCAGTGGATGGTCTTAAATAGCTGCCTTTCTTCTTGTCTGTCATTTAAAAATTAGGAATGAATAGCGAAGATATCCCTAAAGTAATTTTGCGCGAAAATGAGCAATCAACTGCTATGAGTGTAGTGCCATACATTAAAGCATTATGTTATTCTATTTTGTATTTCTGAGATAGAACAAAACTAACTAGACTTTTCTAATGAACCAATTCAAACATGATACGTTGCCGTCAAATTCTCCGCGAAATTTGTGAAAATGTCACCCTCAGAAGTGGTTCAATAAACCTCACTTTTCTCTTGAACTCCAAAGAGAAGAAAAGAAACACACCCACAAGTGAACAAATAAACCAAATCTATTCTCTACACAATAAAATAAGAACGTGTTGTTATTTCGTCTAATGGCCAGTTTTCAACTTTATTGTGACTTAAACTGTGGATGTTTTGGGAGTAGGGTGACGAAAGGCATTTTTGGAGAAGACATCACTAAAACTCCAAAGACGAGGAATTTGATTTCTGGGGGTTCTATTCCACTCGGTGGACTCGGCAGATAGTCCGATGTGGCTTTGCTATAAGAAAACACAGACTGATTTCTGGACAGAATGTTAAAAGTGCGGCATACCAGAAGTCAATGCCACATATAGGTATAGAAAACCCAAACCATTTTGTACTTCTACTTGTACCACCCCTTGCGATGAGTTTGTTTTGAATTTCTCGCAAAGCTACACGAAGGCTATCTGCGCTAGCCGTCCCTAATTCAGTAATGTAAGACTAGAAGGAAGGCAGCTTGTCATCACCACCCATCACCAACTCCTAGGCTACTCTTTTACCAATGAATAGTGGGATTGATTGAAACT
This sequence comes from Tachypleus tridentatus, assembly GCF_004210375.1. Lineage (NCBI taxonomy): Eukaryota > Metazoa > Arthropoda > Merostomata > Xiphosura > Limulidae > Tachypleus > Tachypleus tridentatus. Next base: position 64,147,475 of record NC_134826.1, on the reverse strand, counting down.
TTATAACGGCCCCATGGCTGAGAGGACGAGCATGTTTAGTGTGACTGGGATTTGAACCCTCGGATTACGAGTAGAGTGCCTTAACCACCTGGCCATGCCGGACCAACCCAGAAATGTATTTTATCGCGTTATTTCATCGGTAGGCGTATAACTGGAATTTATTTAATTTTTTAATAAATAAACTCTGCCTAATACATTTAAAAGAAAAATAAACATGTTTCTGAAAGTATTGAAAACTGTTTCCTTACAATACATCTTCAACTCATTCAAAATATACATGCATCAATTAGTTAACAACCACTCTCGTTTTGTTCAAGGCCACATAAGCCTGGCGTACTTGAGACATGATAATAGTATATTTATGTAGGACAGAAGGTTTGTTTGTTTGTTTTGGAATTTCGCACAAAGCTACTCGAGGGCTATCTGTGCTAGCCGTCCCTAATTTAGCAGTGTAAAACTAGAGGGAAGGCAGCTAGTCATCACCACCCACCGCCAACTCTTGGGCTACTCTTTTACCAACGAATAGTGGGATTGACCGTAACATTATACACCCCCACGGCGGGGAGGGCGAGCATGTTTAGCGCGACGCGGGCGCGAACCCGCGACTCTCGGATTACGAGCCGCACGCCTTACGCGCTTGGCCATGCCAGAAGAAGCAAAGCAACAAACTTGTTTTTGAAGAATGAAAAACTTTTCCATTATTGCTATTGAGGAAATCGGTAAGTAAAATATTTATTGATAAATATCACATAATAGTAATGCGTGTGTCGTGTTACATTAAAAAAAATTACATCATTTGTTGCCGTCCATAAGAGTTTTTCTGAGGTTTAACTATACATTCTTTATCGTTCGCCACTGCTGGATAGTGACGACGTTTTTCTCATGTTACATTATACAAAGTCTGTGCCAAAATAAATTATAAGCATATGTATATATATGTATGTATATGACAACGTTTAACCTTTTATTAACTTTAATAGGAAATCAGTGTATTGTGTAGTATTTGGACTGAATGATTTTTCTGTCCTTTTAGTTTAATAAACCAACGGTTCCACTTTCAGGCGTGCGAGTACAGGTGGGTTAAGGCGTTCAATTCGTAATCTGAGGGTCGAGGGTTCGAATCTCCGTCGCACCAAATATGCTCGCACTTTTAGCCGTGGGGGCGTTATAAAGTGACGGTCAATCTCATTATTCGTTGGTAAAAGAGTATTCCAAGAGTTTGCGGTGGGTGGTGGTGACTAGTTGCCTTCCCTCTGGACTTACACTGCTAAATTAGGGACAACTAGTGTGGATAGCCCTCGTGTAGCTTTACGCTAAATTCGAAAACAAACAGACACTGCTCTTTAATGAACCTAATTTAAAACAATACATAATATTGTAACCAAAATTATGTTAAATATTAAATATAATCTATAACCAATAAAAACTTGTGAATTATAGAATATAGATTGTTCTAAATAATTCCACATATCAACTGTGCTGCTTTATAACTATAGATTCTATATCGTTTACCCGCTTTATTTAGACGTCTCCATAAAATCTAAACACAAACAAAATTGTTGCTTGAGAGAAACGTTTTGAATACTGTTGTAATTATGAAATATTGATATAACATCTGCTCGAATCAACAAAATACAATGGCTTCTATTTACTTTGTAAATTAAACCAAAAACTTTTACAAACTCTCAGACGAATATGTCTTATTTGCACTGTTATTCTCGTCACAGCAATACAAGAACTCTGATCTTTGGATTGACCAATTACGAGAGTGCTCTTGTGCGATATGATCTAGAATTGATACACATCGTATCATTTGAAAGGAAATCAAATCACGAGGAAAGCGACGAAGTTAAACATTTTACTGCCCTCTAACTTGAGAAACTGTTACTAGTCAATCACCTATTTAAGGCAGTTACAATCGACAATTTGGGGATTAAATTGATTTACAGCCTTAATACTGTAGCACTGGCCACTAAGCAACCCGATTGTAACACAGTCTAGAGATAAGCAAAAAGTTCGAATTGGAAAAACGTGTTTGTTAATAATGGAAAACATTCCCATTATTGATGTTCGAGAAATCGGTAAGTGAAATATTTATTTGTAAATATCCTGTAATAGTTACGAATGTGTCATGTTACATTCACAATAAATTATATTATTAGTTACTGGTCCAGGAGAGGTTTTCTCTAAGAAGTGCGAAAGATACTATTTTAATTACTCATTCTCTCTTATCTGCCCTTGCTAAGTTTTGACGACGTCCTTTGTCGAGATACAACAAACAAAGATTCAGTCGAAATAAAACACGATAACGTTTAATATTTTATTAAAATTTAATTGAAACACAGTGTATTGTGTTGTCTTTGAAGTGAACGATATTTTCGTCATTTTAATTTAATAAACCAATGTTTACACTTCCAGGTGTGCAGGTGCAAGGAGAACCAAGTAATGATGCATTTCGAAGAATTGCATCAGAAGTTCATCGCGCTTTGTTTAAATATGGTTTTTTATACATTAAAAACCACGGGATTCCTGAAAATCTGGTACGTTGTAAAATAGTATTTTTCTCACCCTACAAGGCTCTCAACACACGCGAATAAATTTAAAGACAGGACATAAAGAGAAAGTGTTTATTATTATTATTAGCTTGAATGTGCAACAAAATTTGATGCTGTTTTTCATATAAGAAATTTCATTTTTTATTCAAAATAATCTAACGCAGTGGATTATTAGACACTGTGATGTATACTTACTAACAACGGACGAACTCCGCCTTAAAGATTGACCATGTTATTATAATAAAACTGTTTCACTGGGTAAACCACATATCAACATACAGATGATTACTTCTACTTGTACCACCCCTTACAATGACTTTGTTTTGAATTTCTCGGAAAGCTACACAAAGGCTATCTGCGCTAGCCATCCCTAATTCAGCAGTGTAAGGCTAGAGGGAAGGCAGTTAGTCATCACCACTCATCGCCAACTATTGGGCTACTCTTTTACCAACGAATAGTGAAATTGACGGTCACATTATAACGCCCCCACGGCTGAAAGTGCAAGCATGTTTGGTGCTACGGGGATTCGAACCCGCGACCCTCCGATTACGAGTCGAACGCCTTAACCCACCTGGCCATGCCGGGCCTATGTAGTGGCATACTAACACCTCTCTCTTGCAAACAGTTTGTTTTTTGAATGTTGGGTCAAAGATACTCCAGAACTATCTGCGTTGTCCCTAATTTTGAAGTGATAGAAGAGAAAGAAGTCAACACTACCTACCAACAAATGTTGAGTTTCTCTTTAACTAGGGAATGATGGGATTGACTACACTTAATAACGACCTCACAACTGAAAGAGCAAGCATGTTAAATGAGGAGAATCGAGTTCCCTATCTTCAGATTGCGAGTCTACTAGGCAATGTCATGCTTCTACCTAAGAAGCAAATTAAAACTTTGAAAATATAACCCACAACAATGTCAGACATACAGTTCACAACACTGAGTAAAGATGTGAATGCGATATGATAGTTTTCCGTTTGAACCTCCTAGTGTCAGAAATGTATGGGCACCTGAAAATGAAAACCTGATTAAATATAAAAAGATTTATTTCAGATGCTAGCACTCTATGTACGTACCATAGTTACCGTACATTTTGGCCACTCTACAATTATTGATTGCACATAGTACAAATACAATAACTATCGTACGTCTACAAATATTAAATGACCAAAGGCTACCAGATGAGGCAACCGGAACGTAGTAAAAAAGGAAAAGAAAAATCATCCCGTTTCTTTACAGACTGGTGTACGGTAGTTCTAGCCTTCTCTTCGTACCCCACAGCAGCATGTTTGCGAACCTACATCGCTAGCAACTGAGTTTCGACACCCGATGGTGGCTAGAGTACAGATAGTCCCTTGTGTAGCTTTGTGCTTAACTAGAAACAAACAAAAGAATATTCTATTCTTAAGATGAGTATAATTTTCGTCAGTGTAACTAGTAAAAACGGTTTAAATCTGAAGTATGTTAAATACAATAACAGAAGAAAAGGTTACAACTATAGCAATGACAGAATGTTAAGCACGCAGCGAAAGAGTGTGTGTTTTTCTTATAGCAAAGCCACATCGGGCTATCTGCTCAGCCCACCGAGGGGAATCGAACCCCTGATTTTAGCGTTGTAAATCCAGAGACACACTGAAAGAGAACGAAATTTTAATATTCAGTGATGTCGAGAAGACCCACTTGTAAAGAAAAATATATGTAAAAACGGCTCGTTTGGGTTCAGAAAATTTTTTACGTAGAGGAGCGAACAACGTTTCGACCTTCTTTGGTCATCGTCAGGTTCACAAAGAAAGGAAGAGGTAACTGACCAGAGTGTCGGAATGTAGAGAGCGTGCTTAGATGTTTGATTATATAATTTTATATTATTTATTTTATTATTATTTCGGTCAGTTATCTCTTCCTTTTTTTGTGAACCTGACGGTGACCGAAGAAGGTTGAAACGTTGTTCGCTCCTCAACGTAAAACTTTTTCTCAACTCAAACGAGCCGTTTTTACATATAGGAATTTTAATATGTTTTATTACATATTAAGGCAGTAATATAATACAGCTTCTCAGTATTTTGATTGCAATTTAGAGAATAATTGTGAAATAAAATGAAAACTATTCATCTTCAAAGTATAACTATTCTTTACTTTTGTCAATGTAATAAGTATAAATGAGCATCAGAAACATTTTTATTTTAAGTGAATGTATTTTGATTAATCGTATTTGTCATAGGATATTAGAAATAGTATTACTTTAATTTATTGCACAACATTCTTAATTCATTCCTTTAGGGCTTTTTCGATAATTGTGTGTAATAGTATTTCAACATAACTGTGTCTGCAATAATCTGTTTTCAACAAAATACATTATTGACCATGGATATGTAAGACAAAGTGAGGTTGAAATACCATATATTCTTCTTTTTATTGGAAAATACTAAATAAAGAAGATAGAATTAAAATATCAGAAAACTATATAATAACCAATTATCACAAATATAATTAATTATAATTATGCTTTGTCAGCTTAGATATTCACACCATAACAACTGTGAGAATATTTTGTTTGATATATATTGTCTGGAGGTGTCTTGGTTATATGGTCATCCAAATAATTTCTAATCAGTTTTCATATTCCAATCTAACAGTTTCTAATGCACCGAACAACCACACCAGAATAGAAGATGAAATAAATGGTTATTTTAATGTTGTATTTCAATACGTACGATAGATTTAGATAACTGTAACTGGCATTTTAGGTGTTTAGTTAGATGTATCTGTCACGACTGACACGAATGTAAAGTGGTTACTCAACTGGCTCAATGCATTATATCGATTTGTATAGGTTTAATAATGTGAGAAAGTTAAAAATTGTCCATTTTTTATTGTCTGTTTAACACAGAACTAAAATTGGCTGATTTGTGTTTTCAAAGATATCCGATATACATAAGAAATCCAAGGATTTTCTCAAGTTGCCAAAAGAAGTAAAACAGAAGTACAGCCGAAATTACCCCGTTATAGACGGTTACGCTAATGGAGAGAATGAACAGTAAGTTTATTAAATAATGACAAGATTAGTCTACATTTGTGTTGGGAAATAGTTTCATAGGCTTGATTATTAGAAGAAATTAAGACGCGAGTTATGAGTTAAACCACAATTAAAAAAATATATAGGTGTGAAAAGAGGTGAAATTCTTCCGGTACTTGATATTGATTCATTTTGGAGTTCAAAGTAAAACACATTACAACGCTCCAGCGGTTGAAAAAACAAATATGTCTGGTGTTGGGTTTCGATGTTTACCAAATCCCTTTTTTTTATGTGAACACTTTCTGAAAATATTCATGGACAAGTTTTTGCTGCTTTACACTCCAAATGTAGGTAAATATAGATCAGCTATACGCCACTAACTTTATACGAAAACATGGATCATCTGTACGTCACTAAATTTATACGAAAACATATATCATCTGTACGTCACTAACTTTATACGGTTTGTTTTCGGAGGTTTCACTAATTATGGCTGTGAAATGTTGGAATATCAGCATAAAACTTCCGACACTGTAAACTAACTGACCTCTAAAAAATTAGAGTGCCCCTTCCTCCTCCTACCTAGTACAGCGGTATGTCTTCGAGCTTATAACGCTGAAATCAGGGGTTTGATTCCCCTCGGTGGGCTCAGCAAATAGCCCGATGTGGCTTTGCGATAAGAAAACAAACAAATATCCTTCCCCCCCTCTAGTGGTTCACAGAAAATCCGAATTATTACAACGCTAAAAAAACACTTTCGATACCCATAGTGTGGTCAATACAGCAGAAATAGCCAGTTGTGTAGCTTTGCGCTTAATAACCAACAGTTTTGGTACAGAGATATCCCAATGTAAAGACATAAAGTTTCAAGTTATTTCTTGTTTTTAATTTGAAATTATTCCCTCCACCCGAATTCATAGATTATTACTTGCTTTTCTCAGAACCATAACAATTTCTTTTAACAATAATATCCATACAGATATACGGTTTAAATAATGTTCTGATATTTAGATGAATGTTTTCAGATTTTTAGCTTTTAAAAACCAAATTTCTTGCAAATATTACACCTTCTCTTACAACAGCAATCCAAATATTATTCATTTTTAGGCTTATAGGTGTATTTATTTCCATTTCTCAAGCTAGTTTACAGCTTAATTTATAGTAATTCGAATGTTTTCCTGGTGTATTATTCAAAACGTAGAAAACTGTAAAAGATAAATACAATTTTTCTACACCTTAGTCTCCACCCAGATGTCAAGTATGAGATAAAAGAGTCTTTCGCAGTAAGAAATGAAAACTCTTCTTTTCCATCTGAAGAACACGCACCGGGATTGAGACAAACATGTCTTGAATGTATTTCATTCAATGTGACTTTAGCTGAACGTTTCTTGAAAGTTCTGGCAATAGCATTAGGTGAGTTAACTAATTCAGTTTCTGATCTTTGAGAAACATCCATTAAGTTTGTTGATGTATTTGTTTTATGTACATTTTAAATTATTTTAAAAACGTTTTTCTCAGATATGGATCTGTGGATCCAATTTGTTATCGCACTTTTATGAAAACTTACCCACATTCTCGTTTCCTTTTTTTTTTGTCTTCAGTAATTGTAATGATGTGCAACAAAATATTTTAAAAGATTCGAACGAAAGAGTTGAGTAGGTTTTATTATTAATAGTTCCCTATATGGACATTTCTTACACATTAAATACAGGTGTAGAGGAAGATTTCTTCTTGAAACGTCACAAACACCGACAAAATACAAAAGACGGATGCTTCCGAATGTTCTATTATCCTCCTGTGGGAGATGTGAAAAATCCTCATGTTGCTCGTTTTGGAGAACATACAGATTTTGGAACCATAACTTTCTTGTTTCAAGACGATAGTGGTGGAATGGAGGTGAGGATACTGAGAGAAAAATTACATGTGTATTATAATTATATACGAGCTGTTTGTGTTCTGTTGAAGTTGATTAAATTGTATAGAAATTCAACTACTTTACTTAATATTACTTCACAAGACAGGTCAGCTGTATAAGAAATGGTCCACACTTTTCAAGTATTCAGTCCGTTACTTAAAACGTCAAAGAGCATCATATGAACTGAACTGAAATTATCCAAACCATGGAAATAAACATTTTGTAGGGTCAATTGGCCAACTTATAAACAAAATGTTACCTCAAGAGGCTTAGTGTTCATTATTTTGTTTTGCCCATCCCATTGGGCGAAGTCCTTGTAAGATTATCTATAAGCCTAAAGATGGAGACTTAACAAATACTGTTACTTATTCTCTTCTGTTGTGTCTCTCGTTAGATCAACGACATACATGTAGACTATTAACGCTGGAATTCGGACCTTGAACTCCGGTGTTTGCATTGCGCATTTGGCATTTTTAATTTAAAACGAACAAAACCATATTTCTAGCCGTGATTCTAGACCTGTGTGTTTATATACACTGCTGGCCAAAATCCTAAGCCCAATGAACATAAAAAATATTCATTTTACGTTGTTAGACTCAACCACTTATTTGAATAGAACTTCGAAATATGGAAATAAGAAAAGGGAAAATAAAAGTAAAACACTTTTTAGCAGTTAATAGGGAAAATGTGAACACTATTAAATTAATCTAAATAGCAGCTGATCAAAATTTTAATACCATACCAAAAAGAAGTCCTAAACAAGGTAGGAAATGCCCAACAAGAGGTCTCAGTAGTGAGTTGCAAGGCCGCCATTGCGAAAAACTTCAAACATTCGCTTTGGCATGGTCGATATAAGCGTTTGCAGAAGGCTGGCTGGAATGTTATTCCAAGTGGTAAAGATGGCTTCCCGAAGATCATGCACTGTTTGGAATGGACGTCTATTTCTATAGACTTCCCTTGCCATCCATCCCAAACATTTTCAGTGAGATTCAGTTCGGGCGAACACGCTGGATTGTTCAAAAGAGTCACGTTATTCGCCATAAAAATGTCTTTTGTGTTGCGGGCATTGTGAATTGCAGCGTTGTCCTGCTGAAAGATCTAGTCATTTCCAAAAAAGGGAGGGCCTTCAGTCAATAAGAATGCTCTCTCCAACATGCCAATGTAGCCAGCCGCTGTTTGACGCCCTTGTATAACCTGAAGCTCCATTTTTCTATGGAAGGAGAAAGCGCCCCAGATCATGATGGAACCTTCTCTACTGTGTCGTGTAGAAAATGTCTACACGAAATCCTTATCTTGCGAATAAATTTGGAAGCCATCTGGGCCATTCAGATTAATTTTTTTCTCATCAGAGGACAAAACCTTCTTCTACTTTCCTACGTCCCATTTCAGTGCTTCTCAGCAAAGTTTAACCGAGCTGTTTCTTGGTGTGAAAGGAGGCGTGGCCTTTGAAGACGTTTACGGTTTTTAAAACCTTTCTCTCGTAGATGCCGTCTTATTGTTCTTGAGCTGCATTCTGCGTCCGTAAGGGCCTTAATCTGGCTCGACGATCGACTGGTGTCTTGCCGGACATCCCGTCGAATCTTCCTTCCCAAACTCACCAGCGATAGCACGTTGAGAGAGACCTTGCTTTTGCAGCTTGACAATTCTGCCACGTTGAAACACTGTCAGCATTTTAGCCTTTGCCATGTTTTTACGCAATGTACCACAGGAAATGTCAGTGGGAGATGTTGACAACGATAATGCTTGAACACAAATGACTAAATTTCGTTACGTGTTTACTGATTAACGCTTCGTATCAGTATATTTTTTAAACTTTTGACCAGCTAGTATTTAGGCTAATTTCATATTTCATATTAACTGCTAAAAACTTTTTTATTTTTATTATCCCTTTTCTTATTTTCATCTTTCGAAGCTCTACTCAAATAAGTGGTTGAGTCTTACAACGCAAAATGCATATTCTTTATGTTTATTGGTCTTAAGATTTTGGCCAGCAGTGTATGTGTTACTCACAGTAATAGTTACTTGTGAGTCGAATATTTAAGTATTCTAGGAATCGGTTGAACAGTACTATTGTGAAATACTTTTTCTGGACGTTTGAAAATGTTACTATCTTATAGCTGAAGACTAAGTCAGGAGAATGGATCCAGGCCACTCCAATAAAAGGTACTGTTCTGGTTCTTGTTGCAGACTTGCTGTCCGTCTGGAGTAATGGACTATATCCAGCAACAGTGAGTAGATAATGTTTGTAGTTTATGTTCGGCAAGTCTTTGTAAAAGATCAGATATTCCTCTGTTGTTAGGGTTTTTGACGATAAAAGGGAATCCATTTGGTTAATATACTAACAATACAGTTGTCAGTTAACGTTTTTCATTATACATTGCTATAAAACTAGAATATTAAGAGCTGAGTTTTGTTTCTATGTGACGTCATTTAAATAACAAACTAGAAGTAAAATAGTCAGTCATTACCACATGTTCCATGTTACAGTTTCATCGACTCCTTGTTCCGAATGATGAAGCTCAAAGACGACGTGAAAGAAGCTCCTTTGTTTATTTTGTTGTTCCCGACGATGACGTCACAGTGGAGCCACTCCACGGCACGAGCCCAACGACTCCAATAAAAACTTCGGATTATATTCATAAAAGATTTTATGGTATATTGAGGTATTAAGCTATTTACTTGAAAGTATAATTTTTTTCTGTGACAAACACAGATTTCATCCTACTTAATTAAATAATCAGATATATAATTTCTAATTTTCCTGTTGTTCTTGTTTTGCATTTCCATGTTATTTGTTATGCATGTAAACATACACCACTATTCAGGAAATAAGGTTATAATCAGATAGCTTTGCTTATAAAAGGCAAACAAGTAAAACTTGAATCCAAACTACCTTACAGAAAAGGGAATACTCTTGTTAAGGGCTGTATCTGATGATTTTGGGTCATTATAGCAGTACGGATACACAGCCTATCAAATTCAACCTCTATTTGCGTATAAATAAGAAACTTGATTGGCCTAGCATGGCCAAGCGCGTAAGGCGTGCATTTCGTAATCCGAGGGTCGCGGGTTCGTGCCCGCGTCGCACTGAACATGCTCGCCCTCCCAGCCGTGGGGGCGTTATAATGTTCGGTCAATCCCACTATTCGTTGGTACAAGAGTAGCCCAAGAGTTGGCGGTGGGTGGTGATGACTAGCTGCCTTCCCTCTAGTCTTACACTACTAAATTAGGGACGGCTCGGTGCAGCGGGCTAACAACCTACTCACTTAAATACCTGTTGAAGAATCCGCAAGCGATTGCGGCCCTATGTTCCTTGATGGAATCTAATGGTGATAACTAACTAACTAAGAAACTTGATAATAGTAATAAGGAAAGTGGGAAACCCACATCTAAAACTACCTTTCACCACATGTAGTCGAATTGTCGGAAATTGGTTTCTTTCAGTGAAATAAAATTAACAAAATGAAATCTGGTTTTAGGTTATTATAACCGGATCAATGATAGTACGATTTTGGTTTTTCCAAGGTGTTTGGTGTAAACCTTAGGACCTGAATGATTCGTTTGGTACCATTTAGAAGTCGGTGAGTCCAGTAGTTTATAAGGACAATTATTTTGTAGAAATAAAATAAATGAATTTCGCGATTTTATCCCCCCTTTACTTTTTCAGTCCTCAGATTCCATAGCACTCTCTTACTGACAAGGTACGTTTTTACCAATCCACCACATTACCTATGTCATGGTTTCATTAATTCTTTGTCTCTTACTATTTCAGTTTTTAGACATGTTATCTAGTCTAATTTGCTGTATTAAAATAGTATCACAAATAATATCTATGCTATTGGTTTCACCCACACACTCCTTTATATACCAGTATAAAAGTTGTGTAATATTTTTGAATAAATATGTAGCCATTTTGGTTAAACTACTACATGTACAACTATAACTATAAAGAACTTACAAAATTTATTTTATCCAACTAACCTCAAGTGAGCTCTTGATTGAACTCTCAAAGTATCCTTAATTCATTTATTAGCAGTTTTATATTATAATTTTGTTTGTGATTTATGCAATTATTTGTAAATTACGTCAATGAAATAAAATCATTTGTTGAATTTCGTGACTTTTACTTTATTTAGTAAAATTACTAAACATCTAAAATAAAAATATCCGGTGATTCAGCGGCAAGTTTAGAATTTTTAACATTCATAGTTAAATTTCTGAGGTCGCCACAGTACAGACAGTTCTAAGTGTAGGTTTGATTTTGTTTGTTTGAGAATTTCGCACAAAGCTACTCGAGGACTATCTGCAACGAAACCAGTAAAATAAAGAAGAATTCGATAAATAAATGAATAAGAGTTTAATAAAGGAATCTAGGTTTCGTATACATAATCATCTAGAAGTAAAACTACCTTGAATCACAATGTGTGTGTGAGTATATATATGTATATATGAATGTAAGTGGGCCCGGCATGGCCCGGTGATTCGAGCCCTCTACTCGCACTCCGAGGATTGAGGGTTCGAATCCCCGTCACACTCCAAACATGCCCGCGCTTTCAGCCGTGGGGGCATTATAATGTAACGATCAATCCCACTATTGGTTGGTAAAAGGGTAGCCCAAAAGTTGGCGGTGGGTAGTGATGACTAGTCTTACTCTGCTAAATTAGGGACGGCTAGCGCAGATAGCCCTCGAATAGCTTTGCGCGAAATTCCAAAGCAAACAATCATTTTAGATTTAGCTGTGTTAGCAAATTGACCACTGGCTGCTCTATAATATACAGTTTACACTGTGTTAGTCATTGGTCGACTAGATAGTTTTCTAGAAAACATGTATTCTCATAGTTTTCTGCTGACGAAATGTCTTTATGGGATCAACGATTACTGTTCTGAAAGTGCTGAGTGGACAGCGATCATAGAACAGATCACTATAGCTTGATGTAATTGAAAAAGGCGTCACTCATCATGAAATTTTAGACGGAACACAAGAAACGGTTTCAAGATTGCAAAAAACGGTTTCAAGATTGCTCAGCAACACCGAGTCCACTTTAAAACCTCTACGGGGATATTCATTTGCTTTAACTGACTCGGGAAAGAAATGAACTGGGATGATAAATACAAATTATAACTTTGTGGTTTGTTTCGAGACGTATTTACACGACACGAGCGTTCCATGGAAGTCTGCACCCGTACTGTTTTGTTTTGAATTTCGCACAAAGCGAAACGAGAGCTATCTGCGCTAGCCATCCCTAATTTAGCAGTGTAAGACTAGAGGGAAGGCAGCTAGTCATCAACACCCACCGCCAACTCTTGGGCTACTCTTTTACCAACGAATAGTGGGATTGACCGTCACATTATACACCCCCACGGCTGGGAGGGCGAGCATGTTTAGCGCGACGCGGGCGCGAACCCGCGACCCTCAGATTACGAGTCGCACGCCTTACGCACTAGGCCATGCCGGATCATGTAGGTTTGAAATAAGAAAACAGACAAAAAGAAGTATATAGTAGATAATTGGAACATTCAAGTCAAATACACTGAAGCAACAAATACGTTATGATACACGAGTTTCTAATATCAAATTTTGTGTACAAGAACATCACAATATATACTAGTTGAGAAGTAGAAATTGTAGTTTTAATACATTAATAAATAAATAGTTGTGAATTTATTGTTTTGTACATATTTACTATCGTGTTGCAACACAAAAGTGACATATTATCATTTTTTCTTGTGTGAAATAAGCTTTTAAAAACATTATATTTGGATTGTTTTTGACGCAATACAGTGTAATAGGCCCGGCATGGCCAAGCGTGTTAAGGCGTGCGACTTGTAATCTGAGGGTAGCGGGTTCGCATCCCGTTCGCGCCAAACATGCTCGCCCTTTCAGCCGTGGGGGCGTTATGTTGCAATATGTTGCTGTAAATTGTCGTGTCTTTATTTGAAGACTAGTATGCTGCTGTAAGTTGTTGTGGACTTTACTTAAACACTCGTATGCTGCTGTAAATGGTTGAAGAATTTACTTGAACCCTTGTATACTGCTATAAATTGTTATAGTCTTTACTTAAACATTTGTACACGACTGTAAATTGTTCTGTCTTTATCTGAAGACTAGTATGCTGCTGTGAATTCTTGTGGTCTTTACTCGAACACTAACATGCTACTGTAAATTGTTGGGGTCTTTTCATTGACATTTGTACACTGCAGTAAATTTTTGTGGACTTTACTTAACCCTTGTACACTGGTGTATATTGTTGTGGTCTTTACTATGAATACTATAATGTGATGTGTATTGGATTTAAACACTAATATGCTGCTGTAAGTATTGGGCACTTTACTTGAACACTTGTATACTTTTGTAAATTGTTGTGAACCTTAATTGAACACTTCTGTGCCGCTGTAAATTGTTGTGATTTTTGCGTTAAGACTAGTGTGATGATGTAAATTGTCGTGTTTCTTTCTTTAACATTAGTACGCTGCTGAAAATTGTTGTGGTCTTTACTTGAACATTTGTTCATTTCTGTAACTTGTTGTGTTCTTTACTTTAACACTAGTACGCTGCTGTAAATTGTTGTGGTCTATACTTGAACACTTGTACCCTGCTGAATATAGTTGAGATTTCTACTTGAATACGTTTATGCTGCTAAAAATCATTGTAGTCTTTACTTGAACACTGGTACACTGCTGTAATGTGTTGTGGAGTTTAATTGAACACTTATACACTGCTGTAAATTTTTGTGGACTTTACTTCAGCACTTGTACACTGCTCTAAATTATTGTGGTTTTTACTTGAGCACTTGTATGCTTGTGAAAATTATTATACAATTTACTTGAACCCTTGTACATTGCTCCAAATTTTTGTGTACTTTACTTGAACTTTTGTACACTGAGTTAAGTTGTTGTACACTTTACTTGAACATGTGTACACTGCTGTAAATTCTACTGAAACACTACTATTCTGCTGTAAATTTTTTTGGCTTTACTTCAAGACTAGTACACAGCTGTAAATTCGTGTGGACTTTGCTTGAACACTTGTATGCTACTCTAAATTGTTGTGAATTTTACTTGAAGACTTATATACTGTTGGAAATTGTTGTGGACTTGAACATTGTATATGTCTGTACTTTTTGTGTACTTCACTTGAATACTTGTACAGAGCTGGAACTTGTTTTTGTTATTACTGGAAAACATGTACACGTTATATACTGTGGTCTTTACTTTAAATTTAGTAATATGCTATAAATTGTGGTGGACTTTGGTTGTCACTAGTATGCTGCTGTAACTTTTATGGACATTACTTGAACACTTGTATGCTTCTGTAATTTGTTGTGCACATGAACACTTGTATACTTCTGTAAATCGTTATGAACTTTACTTAAATATTTGTACACTGCAGTAAATGTTTTAGGTCATTGCTTGAACCATTGTAAACTGCTGTAAATTGTTGTGTCTTTACTTGAACAGTAGTATGCTGCTCTAAATTGTTGTGGACATTACTTAAACACTTGTACACTGCTATAAATTGATGTGGTCCTTACTTTAAGACTAGTATGCTGCTGCAAATTGTTGTAAACTTTACTTGAAGACTACTATGCTTCTGTAAGTTATTGAGGACTTTACTTGAACACTTGTATGCTGCTATAAATTCTTGTGGACTTCACCACTTGTATACTTTGAACATTTTTGTGTACTTTACTTGAACACTGCACACTGCAGGAAGTTGTTTTCTACATTACTTGAACACTTGTACACTGCTAAATATTGTTATGGTCTTTGATTCAGCACTTATACACTGCTGTAAATTGTTGTATCATTACTCGAACTCTAGTATGCTGCTCTAAATTGTTGTAAACTTTACTTGAACCCTTACATGCTGTGGTAAATTGTTGTGGACATTAACACTTGTATACTTCTCTACATTTTTATGTTCTTCACTTGTACACTTCTAGGAATTGTTTTGGACGTTAATTGAACACATCTACACTGCTGCAAATTATGGTCGTCTTTACTTGAACACTTATATGGTGTTGTAAATAGTTGTCGACTTTATTTCAACACTTATATGGAGTTGTAAATAATTGTCGACTTTATTTCAACACCAGTATACTGCTGTAATTTGTTGTGGACTTTACCTGAACACTTGTATGCTACTGTAACTTGTTTTGGATATTATATGAACACTTGTACATATCTGTAAACTGTTGTGGTCCTTCTTTGAAGACTATTATGCTGCTGTAAATTGTTATGGACTTTATTTCAACACTTGTACTCTGCTGTATATTGTTTTGATCTTTATATTCACACTAATACATTGCTTTACATTTTTGTGGATTTGAACACTTGAATACTTCTGTATATTGTTCTGGACTACATAAACGCTTTTACTCTGTTGTAATCTGTTGTGGACTTCACTTGATCTCTTTATGTTACTGAAATTTGTTGTGGACTTGAACATTTGAATACTTCTGTAAATTGCTGAGGACTTTACTTGAGCACTGTACTCTGCTTTAAATTGTTGTGTCTTTACAGAACACTAATATGCTGCTCCAAATTGTTGAGAACTTTACTTGAACACTTATATACTGCTGTAAATTGTTGTAGACTTGAACACTTATACACTGCATTAAATTATTTTGTCTTTACTTGAAAACCTGTATGCTTCCACAAATTGTTGACGACTTTACTTGAATATTTGTACACTGCTCTAAACTTTTGTGCACTTTATTTGAACTTTTGTACACTGCTTTAAGCTGTTCTGAACTTTACTTGAACACTAGTATGTCGCTCTAAAATTTTGTGTACTTTACTAGAATCTATGTACACTGCTGGAAATTGTTTTGAACATTACTTGAACATTTATAAACTAATGTATATTGTTGTGGTCTTTACTTCAGACTAGTAATGTGCTGTAATTGTGGTGAATTTATTTGAACAGTAGTTTGTTGCTGTAAGTTTTGTGGACTTTACTTGAATACATGTACACTGCTGTAAATTGTTGTTGACTTTACTTGAAGACTAATATGTTACTGATAATTTTCGTGGGCAATACTTGAACACATGAACACTGTAGAATTCTAATGTAGGCTTTACCTGAACACTTGTACACTGCTGTAAACTGTTTTGGAGCTTACTTGAACCCTAGTATGGTATTGTAAATTGTTGTGGACCTGGATGAACACTTGTATGCTGCTGCAAATTACTGAGGATTTGAATACTTGTATACTTCATATATTTTTGTGTACTTTACTTGAACACTTGTACACTGCTGTATATTGTTTTGGACATTACTGGAATACTTGTACACCGCTGTATATTGTTGTGGACTTGAAGACTAGTAATGTGCTGTAAATTGTGGTGGACTTTACTTGAACACTTGTATGCGGCTGTATATTGTTGGGAGCTTTAAATGAATACTTGTACACTACTCCAATTTTTTGTGCACTTTACTTGAACTTTTGAACACTGCTTTGTTGTGGACAATTTGTACACTGATGGAAATTTGGACTTTACTTGAACACTTGTACACTACTGTATATTGTTGTGATCTTTATTTTAACACTAGTATGATGCTGTAAATTGTTGTGGTCTTTACTTGAATACTTGTACGTTGCTGTAAATTTTTGTTCACTCTACCTTGAACTTCTCCACAGTGTTTTAAGGTGTTGTGGACTTTAGTTGATCTCTAGTACACTGTTATAAATTGTTGTGTCTGTACATGAACACTTGTATGCTGCGGCAAGTTATTTTGGACTTCACTTGAAAGCTAGTATACTACAGTGAATTGTCGAGTACTTTACTTGAACTCTTGCATGCTGTATTAATTTCTTGTAGTCTTTACTCAAAAACTTGTACACTCCTGTAGTGTATTATGGTCTTTACTTAACACTAGTACACTGCTGTAAATTGTTGTGTCTTTACTTAAAGACTACAATGCTGCTGTAAATATTTTTTGACATTACTTGAACACTTATACACAGCTGAATATTGTTGTAGTCTTCACTTGAAGATTAGTAATGTTCTCTAAATTCTGGAGGATTTTATTTCAACTCTGGTATGCTGTTATAACTTTTGTGGACTTCACTTGAACACTTGTATGCTGCTGTCAAGTGCTGAGGACTTTACTTGAATACTTGTACGCTGCTCTAAATTTTTGTTCACTCTACCTTGAACTTCTCCACAGTGTTTTAAGGTGTTGTGGACTTTAGTTGATCTCTAGTACACTGTTGTAAATTGTTGTGTCTTTACTTGAACACTAGTATGCTGCTTTAAATTGTTGTGGAAGTTACTTGAACACTTATATGCTGAAAAGGGCCAGAGAAAGTGTGGGTTACTCTGGTCCTCAAGCACCACAAATTCATCATAATAGTAGCTGGGAATTAAAAATAGTGGTGCAGGAAGAGGTTTTTACACCTGACCCTCCTGCGTATATAATTATCAACATACTCTAATACCCATAAAGAAGAAGCAAGTTCTCGTATTTCCGTAGTACGTTGACGTCGAAAATCAACCAGTACCGTTTAAAAAACGCCTAATAAAATATATAACTACCGTGTCCAGAAAATGCTGGCTTGCAGTTTTATTTAACGTGTTTATTGTGAGATGTCCTTGTGAACAAATATAATCTAGATTAAGTGAACTTGTTCTTGAACCTTGTAAAAAATGACCGAGTTCCTTTGAGCTGACACTCTGTTGCTAAAGTAATATGTAAACAACGAAATTATTTCAAATCTTTAAAACACGGACTTTCGTACGACAGGACAAATTACTAAGATAATGGGTCCCTATAGGTCAAGTAAACATCCAAGTGTTTGTTGAATGCTTTTATAATCACTTCTGTTGTAGTGGTCTTGATTTTTAGGGAATTCATTGTTAACAATTTCATTTCTCTTATAAATTTAATAGTGAGGCTCACGACCCTTAAAATTAGGAAAGTTTAAGTCTTTATTCCAAAATTATATCGCGTGTGTCACACTTGAACTTAAAGTTTTGGCTACAATATTCATTTTCGATTCTTGCGTTTATCGTGGTTGAGGTACTCGCGATTCGAATCCCTGCTGAATTTCTGTTAATTTTAAAACTTTAAAATTTGAGACTATAAAGTATTATCTATTGTTGTTGGTTTCTTTTGCACCTCCCACCACAATAGCACAGCGGTATGCCTACCAATTTACATCGCTAGAAACCGGATTTCGATACTCGTGATAGGCAGAGTACAGATGACCCATTGTGTAACTTTGGGCTTAATTTCAAAACAATTTTTTTTTTACATCCAATCTATAAGTATCGTCAAATCAAATACTTTAAGCTAATGTTGTGTTAGTTTGTTTATTGTTGAGCACAGAGCTAGCTACACAATAGACTGTTCGAGTTGTGCTCACCTAAGGTATCAAAATTCGATTTTTAGAGTTATAAGCTTTCAGACTTATCGCTGATTCCTTGGGAGAGGAAGGAGATTGCTAATATTCTGTTAATCTTGAGTCGTTTGTTTTTAAATGTGAAAATTTATCAGCACAAATGGCTTTAAGCTGACACGTGCAATAAAATTCCAATTCCCAAACTATAACAGCATAGCTAGGACGCCTGACTTGCGATCTGCGGGTCACGGGATCGAACCCTGACACCATATATGTTCTTTTTACAACCGTAGGGGCATTATAATGTATTCTACCGTGAACTCTTAAACGAACCAATATCAAGTACCGGAAGAATTTCACCTCTTTGTTTGTCTGTTTGTTTTGAAATTTCGCACAAAGCTACTCGAAGGCTATCTGTGCTAGCCGTCCCTAATTTAGCAGTGTAAGACTAGAGGGAAGGCAGCTAGTCATCACCACCCACCGCCTACTCTTTTACCAACGAATAGTGGGATTGACCGTCACATTATAACGCACCCACTCACCTCTTTGTACACCTATATATTTTTTTGAATTTGGTTTAACTCATAGTTCGCATCTTAATTTCTTCTAATAATCAAGCCCATGAAACTATTTCCCAACACATCTAGACAAGTCTTGTCACTATTTAGTAAACTTACTGTTCATTCTCTCCATTAATATAATCGTCTATAACAAGCAGGGGCGTAAATTCTGGGGGGGGATACACCCCCTTCATTTTAGGTAGAGGTATGGTGCATACAATTATTCCCCCTACAGTTTGGTCTGTTGAATTGTTTCATTGCATCACAGGCCTACAAATTGTGTGTTTGTTCTTTTGATTCTCGTGTTCTTACCAATCGAATTACATAATTAGGCTTAGATGTAGGCTTTTTCAGTAGCCGAAATGAACATCTTTATTATAGGCGTTCTTCTAAGCTTTTCGATCTAAGCGATAGTTCGTAAGTATCAGTCAGTAGGCCAAAGTATACATGCAAGGCTTGCAAGCACTATCACAGAATCTACCTACGTTTTGTACGTAGTGTAAAATTAAGTAAAATTTTCATTACAACAGATTGAACAGAGCATTAAATTCGAAAATATTACTCCCAAGCGTAAACTTCTGTGATCTAGAACTGGCAGGCCATTTGTAGCTTGTAGCTGCATCAATCTTATGTTTGTTTGTTTGTTTTTTGAATTTCGCACAAAGCTACTCGAGGGCTATCTGTGCTCCAATCTTATGTGTATATTGTGCGGTTTTCCTACGCCATTTGTTCTAATGCATGACTAGCTGGTTTTATTGTCGAACGCCTTACTTTCCTTAGCTGCCGAATCTGCTGATCATAGTGTACGTTTAGTGTACAGTTAACGACAAGTTCGGGCCGCTCGGATCCAGACGCGCCCTACATCACCCTCCCCCCCTCCGCTCCTTTTAGTCTGAGCCTCGATTTTACAACAGGGCACATTAAGCCTGTGTTTGTGGCCCTCACTAATCCATGAAATTTCATATTATCACCGCCCTTTAATAAAGTGCTGGTGCTTTATGGTAAAAGAACAATATATTCTCTAATCAAAGATAGTAAAAATATTGTATTTTCTTGTATAATTAGAACACAAAAAAAGCGATTTCAACGGCCTGAAGCCTCTACTCGAATTGTATTGCGAGTTTCTGTTTAGGTGTTTTTATTTAATAGACGTTTTTATAGAAATTATATCACAACGTGTTTGCCTTTTGATGAGCTTTATCAGGAATATAATATATTTATGATTGTTTAAGTATTTTTCGAGAAACTTGCAATTACTTGTGTTATAACTAGCACATATTATTGTCCCAGCGATGCCCAGGCAGTCAGTCGGCTGGGTAGTCACTGAGAGATTCGTGCGTTCGACTTAAATACATTGCACAGTTCAGTCTTACTTCCATTGTGTTCTATCTTCGTTCGTTGTAGGTTAGATTTTTTTCAATAAAGACTGTATTTTAGCCTCTTGAGTCATCTGTGAAACAGATTCCAATTGTGACAAGCAAGCGTCAGGCAACTTCCCGCAGTTAATGAAGCTCCTGGAAGAGGAAGATCCTGAGTTGACGGCCTACTTGTCAAAGAAAACAACATTCACATCTCCCCAGGCTCAGAATGAAATAATGGAGATGTTCAGCCACCAAATACTGATGAACATAGCACACGAAGTGCAGCAAAGTAAAATCTTTGCATTAATGATTGGTAGCACTCAAGATGTTACAGGTGCCGAACAGGAAGCAATATGTGTACGATACGTAGATGAGAACCCTGACGTCCATGAGACATTTCTTGGTTTGCACACTGTTTCCAGTACAACTGGTGAAACAATATCCTCGACTATACTTGACGTACTGACTAGACTCAATTTATTACTGTAAGGATTAAGATGGGGCCGCTAACATGAGTGGTGCGTACAGTGAATGCCAGGCAAAAATAAAAGAGAAGCAACCGTCAGCTTTGATTTTTCACTGCAGAGCACACAAGGCTAATTTAATAATGCAACATGCAGTTGAAGTTGTGAATGTGTTCGAGATTCTATCTAGTGGGTACGTGAACTTGGTGTCTTGCTTCAGAGGTCAGGCAAATACAAAACAATCTTTGAAAATATTGTATCGTCAGACAGCCACAATGGTCCAGTTAAATACATCTACCCACTGTGTCCAACACGCTGGTTGTGCCGCCTATCTCCAATTACATGTGCTAATGAATTAGCAAATGAAAAATCAGATGTAGTAGTGATAGCACAAGGTCTGCTGGACAGATTTGACAAAGAAAAGACAGTTTTAGGATTGTTGACGGCTCAGCATCCATTAGCTGCATTAGAGGAACTAAACCGTGCATTCCAAGCAAAATTAGCGACAGTATCTGGCATGATTGAAGCATCTGCAATGACAGTTGAGCAATTGCGGGTATTGCAAACAGAGGAAAATTACAAGATATTTGATGAAGCTGAGAAAAAGGTAACTTCCCTAAATCTCGTGCCTATTGAACTACCACGCATTTGCAGACCCCCCAGAAGGATCACAGGTGATGGCTCAGCACACCATTCTGCAACAGCTAGAGATTACTGCAGAAGCCAATATTTTGAATTTGTGGACACAGTCATAGAACATCTGACAACTAGATTCAATGCAGACAACAATGACTTGAGGCTATATCTGGCATTTGAGGACATGATCACATCTGGCAAGATTGACAACTCGGTTATAAACTTCTATCCAGAAATCTCTGCACAACGGCTCGAATTTCAGTTGCCCATGTTCAAAGGAACAACAAAAGCAGTATCTCTGAAAGGTGCGAAGGATGCTTACTTGTAAAATGCATGAAACAAGCCAGCAGATGTTTAGTGAAGTGTTTCTTCTCATGAAAATTTTGCTTGTATGTCCAGTATTCAGCTGCATTAATTAAGACGGTTGAAGACGTGGTTAAGGTCAACTATGTTTCATTGCCGCCTCAACCATGTGGCAGTTTGTCACACTCACAAAGATGAGGTCGACAAGATAAATATAGAAGAGCTTATGAAAGAATTCATAAAGAGATCATCACAAAGGAGGTCTACGTTTGGGAACATGTAGACTAGAGGACTAAATGAATCTTACTTCAATTAAAAGTATGAATAATTATGTGCTACATTGTGTTGATGTGTAATTTTCAAGAGTTCGCAAAGACATTTAAATTATTTTTATCCAACAACATGAACAGTTTTTCAGTAAATATAAACTTATCAAGGGTAATTACTAATTTTATTAATATTTGAAAACGTAATTCATGCAATGAAAGTTATTAGTATCCTTGTCAAGTATAATGGCCATCTTTTATACTGTGCAGTGTGCAGGAATAAATTTATGTGGCAGTTAATTTATGATACATTTGTCTTTATTCTATGAACATTTTGAAAACTGTTCACAACACCTCACTTATACAAACCAACAAGGAAACCTTCAAGTATCGTGGCAACATGATTACTCTGTGACTGCATGTTTACAGCTTTCAGGTTCACGTAATCAGAGATTACCAATTTGTAAATTGAACAGTCCACATAAGTGGTTGCAAAAATCATCCCCCCTCCATCGGGTGTAAAAAATCTACGCCCCTGCTTGTGAGAACAGTGATTTTATTAAACATTTACAGTAAATGAGGTATTTTAGAAACTTGAGTTTCTCTAATTCCGAGAATAATTCCCTGATAACAGGGTATTTTCGTCTGAACTTCTGTTTTACTTCTTTTGGCAACTTGAGAAAATCCTTGGATTTCTTATGTATATCGGACATCTTTGAAAACATAAATCAGCCAATGATAGTTTTGTGTTAAACAGACAAAAAAAAATGGAGATTTTAACTTTCACACACACAAACATAAAAATATTATTAAACAATAATTTTAGTGTAGTTGTTCGGTGCATCAGAGACTGTTACATTAGAACATGAAAACATTGATTAGAAATTATTTGGATAACCACGAGAACTTGACACCTCCAAACAATATAGTTCAAACCAAAATATTCTTACTATTGTTATGGTGTTTATATTTAAGCTGACAAAGCATAATTATAATTAATTATGTTTATGATAATTGTTATTACACAGGTTTCTTACGTTTTAACTGTATTATATTTTCATTTGGTATTTTTAGGATTTTCCAATGAAAGGAAAAGTGTAAAGTATTTCAAACACACTAGGTATGTCATTAAATACAGAATATTATGGACACAATAGTGTTGAAATGTTATTACATACAATTTTTGAAAACCTCTAAAGGAAAGAAGATCGATTTTTGTTTTAAAACCTTTAGTAAGCCTAATACTAAGGTGTTATGACAAATACAATTAATCAACACTTGTAACACTTGTAAATAATATCTCCCCGTTAATTATTGAGAATAAAGATTATGTTTTGTTTCACAAACATTCGAGAAATAAAATACTAAAAAAGAGCTATAATATTTTAATACTATAAGAAATAATAAAAGTTATTAAAAGTTCGTCCTATGTCAGTGTCTGCTTATACGTGATAAACATACTCGAAATTTAAACTATCTTTATTTACTAGCTATACTGCAGAAAATTATACTTACATTACGAATGGTAGGATGGAGTTACAGCACATGCCAGTTTGGAAGAAAAGAGTAGATAAGTTATTTTTATTTATTCTACTGCACTGAAGCCTTTAGTATCATAGGTTTTGCAGACGTACGATAGTTATGGTAATTGTATTATACGCGATCAATAATTGTGGAGTGGCTGAATTGAACGTTTCTTCTGTCAGATACAAAGAGTCCCCGCATTTGTTTTGAATTTCGCGCTAAGTTACACGAGGGCTATTTCCACTAGCCGTCTCTAATTTAGCAGTGTAAAACAAGAGGGAAGGCAGCTAGTCATCACCACCCACCGCCAACTCTTTTTACCAACGAATAGTGGGATTGACCGTCACATTATAACGCCCCAACAGCTGAAAGGGCGAAAATGTTTTGTGTGATGGGGATTCGAACCCGCGACCCTCGAATTACTAGTCGAGTGCCTTATCCACCTGACCATGCCAGGCCCAAGTAGCAGTTAAAATTAGGGTTAGAGGGGATCTAAATTAAATATTTAAGATTGTAAAAGGAGTTGATAATGTTGATGAATCAAATTTTTCGTATCTAACATCGATAATTATAAAACTAGAGGATACATATATAGATTTAGACAAAGTAGAAGCTGTCTTAGCTGAAGACAGTTTTATTTTTCTAACAGGGTGGTTGCCCTGTGGAATAGGTTAACTTCAAATATTTTGAAAAACAGTACATTTGAGTGAGTTTAAAAGAAAGCTTGATAGATACATAAATGATAATGGCTGGCTTTAGTATATTTTTTTGAATTTAATAGTTTTAGTTCGCTTTGAGGATGAAACAACCGAAATGTACCAATAGTTTACTTGTTTTCCCTAAACGATATGTTAATCAACATTTTTCAAAATATTGTTTACTGTGCAACGTCAATGTCATTGGTCTTTTCACATGCGATGACATTCGAACAAGGCCACGTAGTAATTAATATGATTGTGGCCTAATATCTGAAATTACTTTTTGATATTCTGGAGTCATGATAATTAAAATAAAAAAGAGAAAATAACATGGTAAAGTTATACGGGTAGTGAAGTCAATATAAAGTGAGAATCAATATATTTTGAAAGTTCAGACCTTTCGCGAACCTTGAAAAAAAAAAAGATCGACTTCACCTCTCGTTTTGGAATGCACCAACTTCTGTGTAAGTTGATATGGCTGTGGTTTTTATTTACTGACACTGGTGTAGCCTATCAGTGAAACGAATCCACTATATTGACGTATTTCTACACCGTACCATTTCAACGGAACACAAGTTCATGTATCGTGGGCAAGCTATAAACAATTTAGTTGTTTCTATTTCAGACCTTAATCCCAGTTTTTAGTTGAAAGCCCTAACAACCACATCAGCCGCAATAATAACCAATCATAAGACGAGAGCAGAGGAAGAAACTATACTTTACTTAGAAATATTTTTCAGATCTAATAGCGGCTATTAAAACCTGTGAAACAGAGAGAAATATAATGGAACCTATAATGGTAATAATTATATATAAATAATAAAAAAAACATTATATTTTATACGGATTCTTCGTGAATTAATCCGTGTTAATATAAAGCTTATATTTAAATTTCAATTTTTTTTATAACAAAAATACAAGTATATTCAGCTTTCACCTACATAGATTTCAGATCAGCTCAGATATTTAATTCTGTTCTGCGTCGAAATAGTTTCCAGTTGTTAAATAATCACCTTATCTTCATATAGTTCACTAATGGTGGGGTCTGCATATTGTATCGTGCGAAGTTATTTTGCTCTTCCGTGTTGCAACACCCACTGCAAATAATTGATCCAAAGGTAAGTGATCGCATTAATTTTCTACCTACGACATATTTTGGACTCCAATGGTAAATCATGGGGAATAACAATAGTATTTTTTGTTTACATGATTTGTGCAATTTTTATGCCATTAGAAAACCTCGAACTATTAAAGGTAAGAAAACCCACACGCGATTTTGTAAATAAATTGCCACTATATACGAACCTTGCTGGTAATTCTAGGGTTAACTATTTGACAGAAACAGTACAACAAAGAAAAGCTCAGTGGATGAAAATTATTTCTCTGTTAAGTTTTTATTATAAAATATTTCTAGCCCGTGAGACCTTCTCCTGACGGAATTGAGAATGAATTTTTAAATGTTACTTCATATTTCTGTCAGCAATGGTTTGTTTGTTTTTGAATTTCGCGAAAAGATGCACCAACGTTGTCTGTGCTCGTCATCCCTAATTCATCAGTGTTGGACTAGAGGGATTGCCGCTTGTCATCACCACCCACAACCATCTCTTGGGCTACTCTTCTACCAACGAATAGTGGAATTGACAGTCACTTTATAACGCCCCCACGGCTGAAAGGGCGAGAATGTTTGGTATTAACTCTACCCACTAGTGGCTCAGCGGTATGTCTGCGGACTTACAACGCTAAAAATCGGGTTTCGATATCCGTGGGCAGAGCACAGATAGTCCATTGTGTAGCTTTGTGCTAAATTCAAAAACGACAACAACAACAGCTAACTCTTCCTAAATATATCGTGAAACAAAATATTACATTTTTTCTATTAACTCCATTACGAAATAAAAAAAATTTACAAAAAGGTTCTACGTAGTTACAACGCTAAAATTCGGGGTTCAATAGAGCGCGGTAAACAAACTGCAAATGAGAATTAAACAATAACAACCCAATATATAATATGTATCGTGTTCTGCACGTGACATAAGAAGTATAGATTTATTTTATATTAATACCATTACGAAACTTATTTAAGTTGAGCATGAGATTCTCATACAGTCCCCAGTCTTGACAAATCAGATTCATATAAAAAAATAGATATTTAACATGTAGCTTGTTGGCTTTTAAACCCTTCTATTTCATCAGCTGTTTACAACTTTATACCATTTTCTTCTCAATTCTTTGTTATTATATCATAATCTTAATGTCTATGTATAATCAATAATAATACAAGAGATTTGTTGTTTAATAAATCTAAATTATATAAACATAGATCATCTGTATGTCACTAACCTTTTATTTAAACACAGATAATCTGTACGTCACTAACTTTATAGTTAAACATTGATCATTTGTACGTCACTTTATATGGTTTGTCTTCAGAGGTTTCTCTAATAACAGCTATGGAATGTTGGAATATGAATACAAAACTTCTAAAACTAAAAACTAACTGATCTCCAAAAAATTGGAGTGCGCCTCCCCTTCTCCTCCAATGGTTTAACAGCAAATCCGAAGACTGATACGCTAAAAACAGAGATTCGATATACGTGCTGATGTCGTTACAGCAGAGATAACCAATTGTGTAGCTTTTTGCTGAATAAAAAACAGTTTTGATATAGAGATTTTCCAATGGAAAGACAAAGATAGTTTCACATTATTTCTTGTTTTTGATTTTCAAATATTATCTCGATTTGAATCCACAGACTATTTTTTTGCTTTTCTCAAAATTATAAAAATTTCTTTTTATTAATAATATTCGAACAGAAAGAAGTCTAGTGTGATTAATATTTTGATATCTAGATGAATATTATCGGATTTCTGGCTTTTAAAATCCACATTTCTTGCTAATATTACAATTCCACTTAAATACAGATAATTTCAAGTAATCAAAGTGAAAATCATTTTCAGATCTTTAAGTATATTTATTTCCATTCCTGTTGCCAGTTTTCAGCTTAATTCAGAGTTAATCTATAACTTTCCTTGTGTATTTTTGAAAACATAGAAACCTTTGACATGTCTTGAATGTATTTCAGCGATTCTGACTTTATCTAACCGTTTTCTAAAGGTTCTGGCAATAGCTTTAGGTGAGTTACGTACATCTTAAAAGTAATTCTTCTCAGATTTGGCCTGGCATGGCTTAGCGCGTAAGGCGTGCGACTCGTAATCCGAGGGTGTGCGCCTTAACCTGACCTGCCCTTCGAAATAAGAATGTAATATTCAGTAAAACTGTTTTGTTTTCATATGATTCATCAACTTCAATGTAAAGGAAACAAAATCTATAAAATCATAAAAATAATTTTTTTTCTCAGTATCCTCACCTCCATTCCCTAGGAATCGTCTTGGAACAAGAATGTTATGGTTCCAAAATCTGTATGTTCTCCAAAACGAGCAACATTAGGATCTTTGATATCTCCCACAGGAGGATAATACAACATTCGGAAGGATTCATTTTTATCTTCTTGGTATGTGTGACGCTTCAAGAAAAAATATTCATCTACGCTTGTATTTAATGTGTAAGAAATGTCCAAGTAGGAAACTATTAATATTAAAATGTACTGAATTATTTTGTTCTAATCTTTTAAAATATTTTGTTGCACATAATTATAATTACTGAAGACAAAAAAAGGGAACTACAATGTGGACAAGTTTTAATAGAGTACGATGTCAAATTGGATCCATAGATCCAAATCTGAGAAGTTAGTTAGTTAGTTATCACCATTAGATTCCATCTAGGAACATAGCGCCGCAATCGCTTGCAGATTCTTCAACAAGTATTTAAGTGAGTAGGTTGTTAGCCCACTGCACCGAGCCGTCCCTAATTTAGTAGTGTAAGACTAGAGGGAAGGCAGCTAGTCATCACCACCCACCGCCAACTCTTGGGCTACTCTTTACCAACGAATAGTGGGATTGACCGTAACATTATAACGACCCCACGACTGAAAGGGCGACCATGTTTAGGGCGACGTAGATTCGAACCTCCGACCCTCGAATTACGAGTCGAACGTCTTAACCCACCTGGCCATGCCGGGTTCCCTACTGAACTGATCCCACAAGTCCAGCCAGCTAACCTTCACATTCTTACATATTATTTTAAGCCTAGATTTTGCCCTAGTGATCTATTCAAAATTTCATATTCAGTTATTTTTTGGCCATTATCTTTAAATGATTTTCTCAACCCCTTGAACTTATCAATGAGTTCCTCTGACTCACTTTTCCCTATATTGGTTAGTTTTAGCTTACTAACTCTGCTAACTAGAATAGTTATTGCTATCATTATAATCTTGTAAAGTTCAGGAAAAGCCATAATTAGAGGTTTTGAACCTCCTCGACTGTTCCAAATGTGACACTTGAATACTCATTCATTCTCTTAGTTGGACTCATTTACATTTGTATGTGTTCAAGGTTCGGCCTGTCATAAGCTGTAGGAGGTTTAATACTCAATATCGATGAATTATTTCTTCAGATTTAGGGTCATTTGCCGAAATGAAATGAAATTTGGATATTTTCCATGCTATATCGTTTGTTCAGTTCTCTAGTGAAACTATCAATGGCTGAAAATAAGGTGGCTCACTTCATATCGTATGGCGTCTCTCTTTCCAAGTTTGGTTAAAAGTTCAAACTAGAACACTGTAACTGACGCCAACTGCTACATTTCAAGTAGTGTATGCGTGTGCTTTCTTATAACAAAGTCTCTTCGGGCTATCTTCTGTGCCCATGGAGGGAAACTGAATTCCTTATACTACAATTGTAAATTCGAAGACTTACTGTTGTCACATTGGGATATTTCTGGTAGTGATGTCACCAAAGCATTGAAAATAATGAGCTGCTTTGTCATAACATCTCTAGGTTTGCAACTCTGCTAGAAGATTTCAACAAGATCTGGCTGTTTTAAATAACCTAACCTGGAACTCTTCAGCATATCTGACACTTCTTTTACTTCACGTAAACATACAGTACACGAATGTCAAGTTGCGACAAACATTGAGATACGATTTGTCTTATTTTCTGTTCCACCACAGTGTACTCGCCGCTCACGACGGCGGTGCTATCATGTCCTTGACCAGCGAGATCTTTGACATCAACTCCTTGTCTTTTAAACTCTTAACGTACAGGGTAAACTATTGTGCATCGAATTCATCATCTACTTCTAATCAACTTCTATCTGAACTTCCGAATCATTAAAATCCCGAAGCACCAAATACGAGTAAAGCACCTGTTGGTTGTGCACGTCTGCAAACTAAAGTAGTCTTGAAATTTCTTCACTGTCTTCCTCAAGCCCATATTTTCCAGGTATGTCATGGTGCACACACTTAGATGACGGTGATGTTGTTTGATGAAGCAGTAATTTGGATAAAAATGATTCACCTTGTACTTGGCTCCCATTTTAAGATACATTTAACTAACTTTTTATGTATCATAAATCCATCTTACCCATGATGACTGTTCTCCTTTCTTCTGTACCAACACTTACATTCTATTTTGTTGCACTTTACAGTTTCATCAAATGTTTGTTCCAAATGATGAGGTCGAAAGACGACGTGAAAGAAGTTCATTCGTCTATTTTGTTTCTGACAAGAATGTCACTGTGAAGCGACTCCACAGCACGATTCCATTAAATTCATCAGAATATATTAATGAAAGATGCTCTACTATAAACAAATAACGAACTTTTGCTTCCAACGTCGATTTATTCGGTAACGACTAGATATTCGGTCTTCTTTTTAAAAAATGGCATAACATAATCAAATATTTACTTTTCCTCATTCTTTGTGTTTTTGTACTTCCAGTGTTTACGTATCTAAATATACACGATTACTTAGATACGTTTGTTTGTTTAGGATTGAGTACAAAACTATATAATGGACTATCAGTGCTCTGCCCTCTACAGGTACAGAAACCTGGTTTCTGGCGGTGAGTCCGCAAATATACCACTGTGCCAAAGTTTCCCTCATAAAAAATATAAACAGAGTATGACTACACTGTGAAAAGGGTTAAATTACCTGATGAGGTATAGCTCACATACAGGACAAATCCACCATCCATAAGAATTAACCTCTATTCATAACGTTCACCGCGTTTATTACCACGAATTTAATTTCAACATGGAAAGCAGCAATTCCATTTTCATAGCTCAATAGTAATATTTTTCTGGTATCTAAGATGGCGTTATACAGTTTACGAGAATTAATCACCATCATAGAGGTTCCATCAACAGCTTAATGGCTTAAGAATGTGCAGTATATTTCAAACAGTTGATGATCTAATCAAGTTCCATGCTGTTCCACTCAATACTTGGAAGCTATATACAAAAGCATAATGAAAATTTTCAATTTTGATTGAGGTCCTTTTCATTAGTGCTACTAAAGAGTATGAGAATCATGATATGATAAGTATATAAAAAATAATTGGTGAAAGTTCTATGTATGCATGCTATGTTAGTTGAAGTTGAGACCCTTATTTCTAAAAGATGGTAAGTCATAATTAGCAGCAACTACAATGACTATGAAAACAACTGAAATTTCCCTTAATAAACCAGAAAAGACATGGTCAAGTAAAATCAGTTCTATCTCAACGTACAAACAATTTCTCAAAGCAAGTGACAAGACAGTTATCAACATAAAACAAGTGTACCACCTACAGCAGAACACTGGGGAATCAAATACGTATTACTGTTCATATACAACTTAATCTGAAGTGCCTTTATATCCATAACGATTATATTACACATCTTCAAAACAGAAATAAAAACGTTTTATTACATAAAGACTTTATACACAAAAATACTGACTTAAGAACATTATTGAAACATCTGAAGTTGCTGGAAGTACCTATCTTTTTTTGTGATATGTTATTGGTTTATACCATCAAAAAATACTTAATGAAAAAAATTCATTTTTATAGTTACTGATCGTTATATACACCTCTTAAACTGAAATACGCATAAATATTCCAGTTAAGGCACTTAAAATTGTACAACGGAAAACTAGTTTTGCATCCTAACAATGCTCTCTGACATTTTTGATGAAATCTGCAAGTACTTAACACTAGATGGCACGACTTGAATAGCACAGTGGCTGATTCATTTCATTATAAACAGTAGGGAAGCAATTTTAAATGGTATGTTAGGGTTGGACCCCTCAACAACCAGGATCCTCTCATCCCCTTCATGGGTTGCCATGCACGGCAAACACGTGGGTAGATGTTTAAATCCCAGAGGAGGTAAACTTAAAGAACAGAACCTACCGTGCAAGGTCCCCCTCACCATGTACAGGAATCCACACCAAGGGGAACTTAAAAGCATTATTTCAAACATGTGAAGTTACTAGAAGTACAGGGTGTTTGGAAAGTCACTGTGCAATTTTGTCTGTTAATAAATATACAAGTGCACAGTGACTTTCCAAACACCCTGTACCTATCTTTTTGGTAATATGTCATTGGTTTATACCATCAAAATAATTAATGAAAACAAATTCATTTTTACAGTTACTGATTCTCATATACACCTCTTAAAACTGAAATACACACAAATATTCCAGTTAAGGCACTTAAAATTATACAATGGAAAACTAGTTTCACATTCGTCCCATCAATGCTCTCAAAATTTTGATGAAATATGCAAGTACTTAACACTAGATGGCCCCACTTGAATAGCACAGTGGTTGATTCATTCCATTACAAACAGTAGGGCAACAATTTTAAAACATTTTGAAAGATTCTGACAATACATATAATCTACATTTGAACTGATTTACACTCGACCTGAACTCGCATGATTAAAAGAGAAAGAAAACAAACAAACACCTTTATGATAGAAGTACAAGAAAGGTGTGACAATGATGTCAAGCAAACAAACAACAATACTCAAAGGTAAATGTCTATTAATACAATACAAGCTTGAATGTACAGAGGTTACAGTCGAAGCAAGTTTTCTTTTTGATTAAGAGTGGGTCACTTCAAGCAAAAAATGAAAACTTCCACAGTTTTGAAAATTAGTTTGCCTGTAACCTCTGTTTGTTCATTAGTATTTTAGTTTTCTGACCCGTTGCTTTAGTACAATGGGAAACGTAAGAGTGAGCATGTATAACCACACCTATAGTTTTGATAAACTGAAATGAAACAGCAGTGTTTAAGCATTATTAAATAATTAATGCAAAAGATAAAGAGTGCATTTAATCTATCTGTTTAAAATTCTGGTATTAATACATCAGCAACACACAGTTATTGAACAGTAAATGCTGTAACCAAGTCTCTCTCATTCTACTCGTATATATACATTTTTACTGTAGATACAAAATTATTCCACACACACCTAAGTAAACTGAACATCAGAAGAGTATTGTATCTCAGTCTTCATAAATGCTGCCTTGGATCAAGTGAAGTCTATTTACAACATGGCCAAACCAACCAACTCTACACTGAAGCCGTATTTTACAGATAAAACTCACAGCCTCTCATGACAATTTTCATTTACCTATACGAGCATTAAACCAAACTTAATCAAATAATATATCAGGTAAGTCTCTGCAATGGAACTATTAACCAAGTGGTCCATCACATAATACATGGTAGTATGTAAAGTATTATATAACACAGATTGGGAAAAAGCTAATGCTCTGTATAAACATTATAATGCTATTCCTAAAATGTTGACTAATTAAGACTTCATAATCAATGCAACATTATAGACCACTGTGAAGCTGTTAATGTACAGAGAATAGAACAGATTTTACACCTAAACATTTTTTAAACTGTCAGGACACTGTTAACCACATACAAAATTAGCACAACTATACAGGTTCACAAACACAGCAAATTGTAATAAGACGGAAACAGATAAACTAGATCTGAGATCAATATGTCTGTGTAACAGGTGTTAATTACGTCTGTGAAACACGCTGTTATTAGACAGGTGCTCATTACATCTTAAAACAAGCTGTCATTTGAGAGGTGTCAGTTACGTCATAAAACAAGCTGTCATTAGACAGGTGTTAAACAAGATGCAAATACCAGTGTGTCTGTAAAGAAAGTTATCAGTAGAGAAGTGTTCTTAAATGATATACAACATTTAAATTCCTTTCACATCACAAAGGGGATAGAAAACTGGTCAGTGAACTTTACATGAATTATGAATTATCAAGTACACAGCTAACCTCAGTCCTATATACCTACAGTTACTGATCACAAAATAATGTCTATTCTTCTGTTCTTCAGTCTTTTATGCTGGCAATTTGGAAGGTTAAAAACTTGGAAAGGCAAAAAACGTTTTTTAGCATCTAGTAATCCTTAAAAGCATCCATTCAAAAACATAGAATTTTACTACAGCTACTACAGTAAATACATAATGGTAAATAAAATAACAGGCCAAACTTTTACATATTGGTTCCCTTGCTGCTTACACTGGAAGTTAAGAAAACAAATCAACACTTGAATGAATTTTTCAATATAACAAGACTAATATCTTTTTAATATCTAAAACAGACTAGAAGGTAAAGTGATACACAAATACAATTTTTATATAATTCAGAGAAAAAACTCTCACATGGTGCAGTAAATTACCTACCTTACTTTATGAATGTAAATTTCTTTTGCCCTGTGTTATATAAATCAAAAGTTCCAGATTACAAGTGCAAAAAACATGTTTTAAATATATATATGGACTCCTATGCACAAAGTACAGTGGACATAATTACAGCAAAGCCACATAAAAAAGAAAAATTCAAGCTATACAAAACTTTCTTGGCAATCTCTCACGAATGTAACTAAAATTCTAATAATAAAGGTCTGAAACAGTAGTGTCGTATACTAAAAAGATGGTTCTAAAACCTTACAGACATGAATAAATAGTAAGAAAAACATTTCCAATAGAAATTGATAAGGAAAAAAACACTTTGAAAAACTTCATAATTTAGATTAATCTAGGTGGGTGAGAAGATGACTTCAGCATGATAAACATTGAAAAACAAAAATAATTTAACTCAGAATTCCATCCATTTTCTTAATTGTACACTATTTATATCATACTAATTCTGAGATTCTTTAATAAAGATTTTTGAAATTATAATGCTTATATAAAAAAATACCATTAGTAATTGACAAAAAATAATAAAAATAATGGTAATTTGTACGTTTTTATTTCTTTCAGTAAAATAACCAGAGACAAAATCACAAATATTAAATGAATTCTAGGAAAAAATTTGTGTAATCATTTGTCTTTTTTTACATCCAATTTTGTAATTACCAAATTTTCCAATATTATATATACAAGGTGAGATATTTGCCATTTCTTAATTTCATTAAATAAACTAGTAGTCAACCCTG
The DNA here is from genome assembly GCF_004210375.1 of Tachypleus tridentatus. Taxonomy (NCBI): domain Eukaryota; kingdom Metazoa; phylum Arthropoda; class Merostomata; order Xiphosura; family Limulidae; genus Tachypleus; species Tachypleus tridentatus. The sequence continues at coordinate 64,112,467 of NC_134826.1, read as the reverse complement.
GAAAGTTTGTCAAAATTGAACATTTTTATTTTATTTTAAAGTAATACTTTTATCCCTTATTACAGTAACAGTGAATTTCTTAATTGCTCTGTACACAATATTTGGGTAAAATCCCTTTTCACCTGCTACATATTTCATTAGTAACAACTCATTTTTAAGTCTTCATGTTTTTGTACATAACTTCAAAATTCTGTGAACATAAAAAATTTTGGATTTTTTTTTGCTTCAGTATGACGTGATTCCTAGTGTGCTGAGGTAAGAACAAAAGAAGGTCTCCAGTAGATAGATGTTTTTTTTAAAAATAAACAAATATAAGTTACACATTTTAAACTACAACACTGAAAATTCACAAATCTCACAGAATCATATTTCCAGCAAAATAAAAAATTTAGGGGAAAAATATTAACAAACAAAATGTGTTGTTAACCAGGTAAACAACTTATTATTTTTCTACACTTCTCTTAAATTGTTTAAACACAATTTGGTCACGTACAATATTGGAAAGATTAAAATGCACCATCTTTCTACTTTACTGCTTAGCTTTCTCACCATGCACTCATTCAAATACAATTCATGACAAGAAATTAACCTTTATGGTTTCCACACTAACTTTTGACATTGTGTGTATCTTCCAGAAATTTCACAAGCTTTAAGCAACTGTTAATTGACTGGTCCAGGTGTTAAGTAATATATGTTAAAATTAAACATACTTTTTCATTTGAGTAATATCTGTGATACCTCCTAAATAATTATAAATGTCATTTTTCATTAAAGCTTCAGTTTGTTACTTTCTCTTCTTTATATAAAGTTGGTCAATTTGACTAATATTGTAATCACCAAAACAAAAGTCAGAATAAATCTCAATCACTTTTTTTCTTTCTCGAACAACTTCAAATTGTAACATTAACTACACATTTATCCTAAACAGCTCTAAACTTGTAACAGTAAACATCTTTTTATATTAAATTTTGTTTCATTGCCCTTTAAACCCATGTCTTAACTAATATTTGAGCCATATAAGTTGTAAATCACTTTACTAATGAATACCTCATATGACCCTAACTATGCTACAAGAGCTGTTAAAAATCAAGCTGAACCCACTGATGTATATTTCATGGGAATAAAGTTTGAACTAGAAGGAAAATAGACAACTCTTTACAGAAACCAACATAGCAGAATATATCATTTGATCAATTAAAATCATGACTTTCTATCATTTATATGTAAATAACATTAAACATTAGAGAGAACTACTTGCAACTTCTGAAAAAAGGATGTGATATGTGAATATGGGAAAGCGGGCCTTTCTTTTCATTTTAAAGACTGTAACCAAATTAGATTGAAGACTATAACAATTATGCTTTGCCAAAGTGATTACAACATCATGAGGATTAATTTACATTAAATTTCATACTTTTTGAAAGAGTACTAAAAATATTAGAGATTTGCCATTATCTACAATCATATGTTACAATTTTCACACTAGGGGAGCTGAGGATTTTGTTTAATGTCATACAATTCAGAAAATAAAACATGTACAATGTTAAATTTTGAATGTAACTCACTAAAACCTCATGACGTGCACAGCCAAAAATAGTTGTCCACTGTGAAAAGTGTTAATATATTTTCATGCCAATGGCAATCACAAACAAACATAAACTTAACAACTGTAATACCAATCTTTTATTCTTTTTTTTCCATAAATTTTGTTTTTGTATGATAATGCTTATTAAAAAAAAGTTAATTTAATGTAAAGGAAAAAATAATCACATTAGAAACACTTAAATAAATATTTATTGGACAGAGCCCATTTTTCTCATGAATTTCGGCCAGACATGGCCAAGCGTGTTAAGGCGTGCGATTCGTAATCTGATAGTCGCGGGGTCGCATCCCCGTCACGCCAAATATGCTCGCCTTTTAAGCCGTGGGGGCGTCATAATATGTCGATCAATTCCACTATTCGTTGGTAAAAGAGTAGGCCAAGAGTTGGGGGGTGGGTGGTTATGACTAACTGCCATCCCTCTAGTCTTACACTACTAAATTAGGGACGGCTAGCACAGATAATCCTCGAGTGGCTTTGTGCGAAATTCAAGATAAAACAAACAATCTCACAAATTTTACCTTACTTTTACTGTATTAAATTCTGATACTTACAGCTGTGGCTACAAGAATAGGCCTACCTATTCGAAAAGACCACAAAGCATCCTCTCTTTCCCGCTAAGATTTATTACCATGTATACTTGCTACTGGGTAGCCTTCTTCTGTCAGTAAGTGCATCTGCCCCTTTCTTGGATTCCACAAAGGTCAAAATTAAAATGTCAGGCGCTAATGGAAAATGCAAACAGTTTCAATGTGCTCTAAATTTTTAAGTCAATACCAAAAAAACATACAACAGAACTTTTTAAAATCAATATTTTTTCACATTATATTACTTGCTAAAATATAATAAAGCTCAGTAATAAATTTATCTACAGTATTATATCAGGTTTCAAGTGTCAATAACATCACAGCTTGATATTTCTTACAAAAGATATGAGATCAGAGTTCTCTAAAACACTGCTTTTAATAGCTGAAGATCTATTCCATCAACAGATTCAATAAAGTTCATAAAATCGTGTATATATAAAATATGAATTTTAATTATTAAATTTTATATAAGTATATGATTTGACATACACATAAAATTACAATGAAAAAAGTTGGTTATGTAGGATCAGCTGTAAGTATCCAACAACTTGTACACTTCTCTGTAATTTCAGAGTGAATGAAAAAGATTAAGTTAAAACCAAACATGTTAAAAGAAAAGAGTGTAGAAAAAATCCATCCCATTTTCAGCAACAAGCTTAAAAACTACGCTGATCATGGAGCCTATATAAACATGAAGCTTCTCAAAATTTGGGTTTTCCAAAAAATGTTTTCTTTTACCAGTTGCTGTAGTTAACTTTATACCAACATAAAATATTCTGTGGCACAGTTAGGCTTAACAGTTATTTTTGAAACACCTTTCTTGTTACAAGGAGCTTTTAAAGACATTAATGCATATTTTTTGGGTAACAAGACAGGTAAAGAATGATGCCAATTTTTGAAGCTATAAAAAACTTCTCCAAAATCTACGATATATGATTTAACAACTCGATTTAAAAACAAACATGTTTATTAACTACTTCAAAGCAATAACACTAAATTTCAATGATTCAAGGAATTTATGGGCAATCATCTGACAAGAAACCCACATTCACATGACAGGATCATTCTGTTATTGCAGTTTACATAAAGAAATACCACACTAACTAAAGTATAGATTGACATATATTGGAAATCCTTCTTACGCTATTTGCACATTTTAGTCCTACTGCATTTAAAAGGTCCAGCAAAGAGGACTGTTTATCCAGTGCATCTACCCATACTATCTTGTGAGTGATGTTTTCTGATGTACTTCCAATACGACCCACAGCAACAGTGGCGGTGCCAAGGGGGGCTGGGGGGCTCGACCCCAAATGAGCCAAGCCCCCATTAAGCCCCCAATATTGTTACCTACATATAATTATAAAATATGGAAAACACAATCGTCGTTGTTGCTTAACAATTAACATCAAAGAGACATAGATCTGTAGAACTCAACGTCTTCATTAAGACGGAAGTATGTGCCATGCGTCCCATAGCAACGTACTGAATGCACTGAAACTCATGCGCTGTATTGCCACACCCTGTGTAATGCCATTCTATCTTGAACTTTGACAAAGATCGGACAACCATGTTGATTTCAAGTTACAACAGATCATCAGGGATTTTACTTGATTTATTTATTCATTTATCTTTTATTGAAAAGTAAAACATAACTTGCATGTATAAGTGTACTGTGCATAGATAAAAACTATGAAGCATTTAGCTGATGTTATGTCCTTTGTGAAATTATTTTGCATTGTGTATCAGCCATCCAAAATTGTAATGATGATTGTGGCATACACTTAAAATTGTAACTTACAATCCAATTAATGTTATACTTATGATTAGATAATAACCTTACATGTTAACTAACCAAATAATATTTCTAAACAATTCTAGAATGAATTTTTAAATTGTCATTGGGTTATTTAGAAGTACCTAATTTAATGTAATGTAGTAGTTACATTATTGTAACAGGTGCTTGTCACACTTATGACAATAAGAACAATATCACAATCACAGTTTGTCCTGTATGAATAATGTGAACTTATGAAGAAACCAGCCTTTCTGTGAAGGTCAACTGCAATTTAGACATTTTGTTTTGGTGCTACTATGACCATTCAATATCCAGACCGCGGGTTTGCTTAGTTCGAGCGCGCGATTCCCGCCTCGAACGCCTTAAGGGTATGATCACCGAGCCGCTGATCATGGTGTACGCTTTGCATACGGCTAATGATCGGCTCAGTTCGATCGAGATCCAGATGCCAGCCGCACGCCACCCCCCCCCCGCTCATTCCCATTAGCTGCCCACAGTTTTACAACATGCCCTATCAAAAGCTGTGTTTGTGTTCCCTAATTAGCCCTATAATTTTACATTATCACTACCCTCTAATTAAGTACTTATTCTATATGGTTAAAGATAAACACTTCATCTAACAGTATTTTACGGATATGTTCTGGATTTTCATGTGCTATTAATATAATTTGGTGATTTCAATGCCGCAGAGCAGTTGTTCGTAACGTTGCACTATGCTTAGTTGTTATTTCTTCCTTATTCATGAAATGACCTAATAGTATGTATGTTATATCTTTTTCCTTAGATTTCAATGTTTAAAATGAATATCCTTTGTAAGCCCTAATGCCAATAAAAGGAGAGAAATTCCCATTCGTTTCATATAAACTGACACAACTTGAAAGTAAAAAGTGGTACAAGCAGTCAGCCGGCTCAGTTTGACGTTCGCGCGCTCTGTATAAAAGTGAGTTATGTTTGTTTACGTGGCTCTCGCTCTCTCTGGTACTCGGCTTCACACTGAAACACACACTCAGTTTGGATTAATAAAAAAAATCAAAATCAGCGACTAGTTTTCAAACAAGGACACCAACACACAAGATAAGAGTCAGACATCACCCACCAAAACATAAAACCGGTCATACTACACATAGGGTTGATTATGCAACACTACCTGCTACCCAAGAAGGTGCAAGTGAGGAGGACAGTGGTGATCATGATAGTGAGAATGCGACACGACTAGTGCGGGACCCCAGCTGCAAAAGGGCCCCACTCACACCCAGGGTGAAAAACTACCACCAGGACCCAAGGACCTGAGCCAACTTCCAGATAGTGGTCCTAGCTGTCCAGACTTGAAGAGATACCCAGCCACAGAATACAGCTTCATGTCTGAAGCTTCTCAAGACATACTTTCACAACAGCAGTGGTAACAACCGCACCAGCAACCTTGCTGTCATGTCAGTAAACTCCAGGAGGGCAAAACAACTCGATATTGATACTGTTATAGAGACATTTGCTGCCAATCACCAGAACAGGTGCATTGTTTTGAAGTAATATTGACTATAAACACAACATGATGAAAGATAGTTAGCCTGATAGTGACCTTACTTTTCCTCAGAGTGTGTTAACTTCACATGGGATAATTCGTTTCTGCTATGTAAACTATGTCTTTATGTTATATTTCTTTTGATTTGTAGCTTTACTCTTAATTGTATATTAAATGTTCAATCTAAGCTAATCTTGATTTTCTTTATTAGTATGTATTATCTTGGGTGGAACTTAGGTGAGCTTCCTCTTTTACATATACGCATCTTTTCATAAACAGATTATTTCTAATTTGTAATAATGAATTATTAATCATTAATGAAAACTGCATTGAAAATGCAGTTCAAAATAGCACACCTTTTTGAAATGTACCTTGGTATTTACATTATTATAATTTACCATCTATACTTCATATTGATGGCGTTTTGGGAAGCCCCTCCACAGTTTACCTCAACACCCCCTCCCAACGAAAATATCCTGGCACCGCCACTGCACAACAAGAAAAATATAGTTATGTAAACACTTCCTAGCCAGCTCCTAATAGGTAAAAAACAAAATATAACTAATAGTCTATTTTTGCCTAAAAAAGTTTATTATACACTGACTATCTATAAAGGTAATAAAAACAGAGAACCTTTCAGCTGGATCGCCCTTTTAACTACAGATCCCAAAAAGTGCAGCAGTGTTTCAAAATGAGCATTTAAGGTTCCCCAGCATCGATTGTTAATTTTTATTTTTCTTATTTAACTACACTACTTCTTAGTTTTGCTACTTAACAAGCGTCTGCATAAAATTATTATTAACTCTGTAGGCCTGTAGATACTTTGGTATATTTTTTATTCAGCTATAACCACCTTTTATGTGTGTGTCTTAAAGCTTACTGATGATTAAATATTTAAGCACAAAAATGTGGTTTAAAAAAACTAAAAAATACTCTTTTTGTTTTCATTTTGAAGGGTTGGTAGCATTTAAAGAAATACATATTTGGAAATGGTTCACCCTGCAGTAAACAACACAATTTTATTCTGCAACTACACAAAAAACAGCAAAAATTAGTATTCTAAGCCTATTCAAAACCACATGAACTTGTATCTTAGAACAGCTGGTACGAGTATTAACACTTTTACTAACAAAGCAGAGAACATCACTCATCTTCTGGTTAATAAAGTTATCAAAGAGATGACATAAGAAAGTCGAAACATTGTCCTCTGCTTTATTAGTAAATGCGTTAATACCCATACTAGGCATCCTGAAATACATTTTTACTTCAAATGGGTTTCTCATCATTACAGAAAAACAAACACACGAACCTTTCTTTACAAATCCATCGATGCAATAACTATAAAAAATTATACTTTCACCATTTAGTGTATGTTAAACAGAACAGAAATTTTGGAAATGTTTGTTTGTTTGTTTTTTTGAAATTCGCACAAAGTTAGTCGAGGGCTGTCTGTGTTAGCCGTCCCTAATTTAGCAGTGTAAGACTAGAGGGAAGGCAGCTAATCATCATCGCCCACCGCCAACTCTTGGGCTACTCTTTTACTAACGAATAGTGGGATTGACCGTCACATTGTAACGCCCCCACGGCTGAAAGGGCGAGCATGTTTGGCGCGACGGGGATGCGAACCCGCGATCCTCAGATTACGAGTCGCATGCCTTAACACGATTGGCCATGCTGGGCCCTTTGGAAATGTTGCAAAAAACATCGTTGTTAGCCTATTCCCCTGTTGGTGGCATATTGTGCTCTAAAACAATGCAATGAATCTGTGTGTGTGTTTTCTTATAGCAAAGCCATATCGGGCTACCTGCTGAGCCCATCGAGGGGAATCGAACCCCTGATTTTAGCGTTGTAAGCAATGAATCTGTGGCTCAAAAGCTATGTCAGCACATGATCTGCCTTATCTAACACCAGGTACCTTAGGGGAGAAGACACTTTACAAGAATTTTTAAGAAAATCATGTTTGAATGTTTCTCTGCAAGTAAAAACTGTCACTGCAGATGTGTTATAATTATGATGTTGAAATTGAGCAAATATTTTCATAACGTTTTATGAAAATGTTGAAGAAAATTAAACAGCATCCTTCAAATGCTAAGCTTGAAACTGAGATCCAAGATGAATGTGAGTAATATAACAACACTAAACACACACACTTTAATGATATGAGTGAACATGTAAATTATCCAAGGTAAGCCCATCTTGTAAAGAATTTTATTTCACAATAAGAAACAATGTAAAATTAAAAGGAAAATCAAGTTTCTAGTTGTCAATCTACTGAATTTGAAAAACATATGACTTTAAGGCAATTTGTAACAAAAAATGAGTTCTAACAAACAAAAATGTTTTAAGTAATAATCTAAGTGGCATCAAAACAAAGCAATGAAGGATATTTTTTGCTTCCACTTAAAAAAGCTCAAACGTTTGTACATAATATTTTCACAGCAGAACTTACTTTATAAATTTTTATACACAAATTATGATTTACCTAACACTTAACCCTTTTATTACATAACTAGATTTCATGGTCAGTCCCCAGTCAACATCATTTCTCCATCACAGTAATATTGTAAAGTAACTGCATATTTTGCTGTCATACATATTACAATAAAATATTCTGTAATAAGCATCATGATGTACAAGACACTGTCTTATATCTTGATGTTATGGCATCAATAACCTACCTCAATTATTGTAAACACCCAGAGAAGGTATGGCGATCAGCTAATATTTCTGTGCATGAGTGCCTTGCATCATCTACCAGTTAGGGACAGAGCTGAGGGATTTTTTATACTCGCATTTCCCTCTCATGCTTCCAGATGTTGGCACACCCTTAGCGTCTGGCAGTTAATTCAAGAATATGAATGGTTGTTGTTTCCTGCTGTAGAGAGAAAACTTTTTGACAGCCATAGAGAAAAGTCAAACTCTGCTGTTAACAATTAATCTTCCCTTGACTATAGTCGATTTATGCAATGCAGGATTAATTAACTGATGTAATTCGATTCTAATTTTCTTTCTCTTTTTAAGCAAAAAGGCTTACATTAATTTTACTTTAAGTTTTTCATTCGCACATTCAATAAGTTTACTTGATTGTGAATTTATAGCAGCAGGTCTTATTCCCAAAGTAAAAACAACCAGGTACAAACATATGAAACTCCCTTCCAGACACACCACATATTTTGATCAGTAAGCTAGAGTAATCAGTATTTGGATTAACTCTTTCACTACAGTATCAGTCAATCTGAACTGAATTTTGACCCCTTCGTATACATAAAAATTAGAAAAGAGATTTAACATTAACTAACTGATATATTTGCATTCTTTTAAACTGATATAACTTTATTTAATTAACCATTGAGAGAGTATATTGTACACTGAGCTCTTTCTAATGATTATATATACTCTTGTTAACTAACAATGTATGTACTGTAGGTCTCAAGGTAAAGTATACAAGGTGAGCATGGCAACTGAACCTGACTCAACCATATGTATTCATTACAGTTTACATAGTAGCAACTTCTAAAGCAATAATGTAGTAAACATTACAAAGCTTTTGCACACGAAAATTCAGATTTTTTAATTAGGTATTTTTTATTAATAGTTGTTTGTGAAATTGTGCATTCTTTTCTAACTAGTACAAGAATAAAGTGATTTCATTTTGAGATTAAAAATACTTTTCTTTGTCTCAAAAACCTCATTTTGCTCACATAACCTCCAGAACTTCTTAAATGAATATATAACTTTTTTCAGTAAAACTTTTTATTTTTGTTATTATGTTTATAACTTAATTCTTCAGCTTGTAGGAAACTCAAGTATAATGAAAAGAGAATATGTAAAATTAGAAATAAAATAAACAGCTGTGTCCTTTTTTCTTCATTATTAATCAAGAACTTTCAAAGTACGTACCCTGAAAGTTTCAACTGTAAAACTGTAAAACGTATTCCATAAATTTTGTGTTTATTTTACTTTCAACATTTAAGGTTAAACCTACTGTATATAAAACTCAAATCACTGATCGTCTGAGCTTGTCTTTGTGCAGCATGCTGTAATATGTACGACATTCTAGAGTAACAATCCATAAGAAAAACAGAAAATTCTCATTCATTCATGCCCTTGCTTCACGAACACAATATTGCACTAAGCAGCTTATGTTTCATATAGCACTTACAATTTCCAAGGGTAATAATACTGCAATTGGAATGTGTGAAAACATTTATTATATAGTTCAAAAACGTGCTGGTCCAATAAATATTGTAGGTCCTGAGCCTCACAAATCCATTTACATACATATTTCAGTACTATTGCTCATCTATTTCATGTCTGTCAAATCTCACGTATGTATGGTGTTATTTGGGCACATACTTGTGAGATTTACTACCCTTTTGTTTTAAAGCTGTGAAGTTTAAAATGTGGTTTTAAATTTACCTCAATTTATGTCTACTGCATTTGTGTCACGACATATACTATTTCGGTTACCATACATTAATTTTGTGTATACGTATACACATTACAATTTACTCATAAATGTTTAAATTTTAGTTACATTTCTTACAACATAGAAGGTAAATAAGAAACACATTGAAAAACATTTATTTCCAGTATGTACCAGTGTTACAAAATTCTGCACTCGTGCATACATACTATCACTAAGCCTTGACTAGACATGAGGGTGGGGTGTGTATAGAATTTTTGTGGCTTCAAACATTAACCTTTGAATTATAAAAAAAGACAATAAATTACAGTATTAGAATCCTTAAAACCTCTGTAATTTAGTAGTGTCAAAGTGAAGAATATAACGGTTGAAAAAATCCTATTTATGTTCATTTCTGTCAAAATTCTTTCTTTCACCTTCAAGTCACTTATAAACTGTAAGAATTATGCAGAGGGGAAAGTTCTCTTTTATTGGTAATAAACTTGAGCTACTTTGTTGTAGGTGATACCATTTAAGAACTTTCAAATCATTGGTTTGAAGGCCAGAGCCACTTCAACAGATTTGCTAAATATATTGATATCTTAGCAAATCATAGAGACGGGAGGTTCTCATTTCATATTTAGTAAAAATATTATTTAATATAAACTTTGAAAATAATGTTCCAAACGTGCACAACAACAAACAAGTAACAAAAATTAATATATAATATTAATTTGATTTTCATATACTTATATTAATGTGGTTTAATTACATTTTCAATGTCATCTGTACGACACACAAAAGAGAGTTTATAGATGGCACCAAAAGCCACAGGATTAAAATGATGTTGAACAAAGACTGAAAACTTAAGCTCCTCTTCCTGGACTCATAAAATAAAATAACTTAAAACTATGATGAAATACTACATTTGAGTATTCATTTTCAGCTGATCTGTATTTACTTATCATAAATTAATTAGAAATGGATATTTATTAAAATTAAACAATATTTTGCTTTAAGCAAAAATAAGTGGATAAAAAAAAAAACTAATTGGAAGGTTACTCTAAAATCATTTCTTTATTCACATTCAAAATGATTGGTTGTTGATTTGAAATTGTTTTTCATACTGATTTTGACTTTCCCTTTTGATTTCCTTCCAATCTCTTTGAAGGAATGACAGAAACAATTATACTTACAGAAACTATACGAAATACTTCATAAACAAAATCACCATATACTTATCAACAAAAGCAAGCATACAAACATATTACTTATACATACATAAAACTTACTTCTGGTAAGTCCTTTTGTGGTCCATTTTCATAGATATGGTTTAGAATGAGAACCAAAAATGCTGCAGTTTTCCCAGAACCTGTTATATAAAGAAGAGAAAATAAAAATTAAGATCGTACAAAACACATACAATCTTATGCTTAGATGTCACGAGTAAATAAAATAAACCATTTGCTTACAGCAAAATGTAAAATCACCTTGGCCATCAGTACAGCTAATTAAATGCACCTTTCTTATGTTTCTACTTATAAAGAATATAATGCATAGTTCCCTCAGATGCATACCATTACTGTTAAAATTATTTTCATGGCTTGACCAGCTTAGAAGAAACTCAAAGTAATAAAACAAATGATGTAACGTTATACTATATGCAGAGCCTTCATACAGCCAATATCAACTACATATATACTAACGTAAATTAACAGGAGATAAATCCAGTTGTGGCCGATAAACTGAATCTGTTAATTATTACTTTAAACAATATCCCAAAGAATTAAAGAGTATATCTGATGACATGATACTGTGTGAAACTCCTAAACCGTTAAATGGTAATACAAATACTGTCAAACTTCCCAAATAATTAAATGAATTTTGTGTTTAAGAGGCACAACAAGAAACACTGGTGATAGAGAAAATCCTGCCATGAGAAATCATGAGAAATGTGCATTAGGCTATGTTGAAGTTGATAACCAAATACGACCATTATGTTAAAGGCAGAACAAAATTTAGCTACATCTTAACAAGCTAACCTATAAACAGGTAACAAAATTTCATTCTTCTCAGATTAACATCTGTAGTTCTAAAAGGAAAAGACTGAACAACAAATTAATTTTACAATATGAACAAGGCAGGTGATCTTGCGATTTATACAGTGTCAATTTGCTCTGTCTCTATAATTTATTTTCATGGGAAACATTTATTTGTGTAATGCTGGAAGTGTTTGAGAGGAAATGTCAAATTAAATGCCAATAAAATATTTTGTTTCAAACAGATGGCTACAATTTTTAGTGTTTAAATCAGTTGAGATAAAAGCATGCTTGGTTAATTAAACAGTCAATTTTTTTACATACACTAAACTATATTTTTGCATTGAAAACTATTGGATATGGTAATCAGTTTAGGTAGTACAAGACTTTTCTTTTCATTTAAAATCAGGTGGTTAGGGTGATTGACTAGCAATCTTTTTCGATATTCAACAGTGAGAATAGTTCACTGATAGTAGGACTTGGAGACAAGAGTGTAAATTTTGGCAGAGTCTTCAACTAATACGGTTTTGTTTTCCTAACAGGTTTCACTCTAAATACGGCCAAGGTGGTTAAGACACTCGACTCGTAATCCGAGGATCGTGGGTTCAAGTCCCCATTACACCAAACATTCTCGACTTTTCAGTCGCCTCTCGGTGTGGTGAGAGGACCTCCAAGGAAAGGTTCTGTTCTTTCAGGTTACCTTCTCTGGGATCTAAACATCCACCCACGTGTTTGCCGTGCGTGGCGACCCGTGAAGGGGAGGAGAGGATCCTGATAGTTGAGAAATCCAACCCTAAAACACCACTTTGGCCCTGAATTCCTGTAGACGGGCGACCTTGGGGTGGCCCCCCTTGGGTCAATTGGCTGGTCCACTCGGGCTATGGTCAACCAAGTAACAGTGTTGGATGTTCTCAAAAGGTGTTGTGGACATTATATCTTTTGCTGGTGTTTGGGTATAGTGCTCACGAAACCCTGGCGTTGCTTGTTTGACATTGTAGTGCGTCCCCTCGTAGGGCTCCATGGTGGGTGGGGTCAGTGGGCACTGAAATTTCCTTTTTTCCTATGGATCCTCCAATTAAAATTTTAAATAAAATAGTGAAAAAAACAGTCAGTAGGTAAACGACCACGTCTTGAAGATCTTGAGCAGCAATCCTCACCATCCATACCACCTGTTGTACCTCATCTTCTTATATTGCACTCACTTACATACAAACATTTAGGGCAAATGTCTCTCTTTTCCATTCAGAAGAGACTAGAGGGACTTGCTGGCTCTCCAAATTCAGTAAAGAAACTTCGATCTACAGACATATTGGTTGAAACATCCACATCCCAACACAGTGAACTCCTCTTGACTTCAAAGACAATTGGGGATATACCTATTGAGGTTACACCACATGCTACTTTGAATTCATCAGGAGGAGTTATTGTTGAGAGGGATTTGAAGTCAGAGTCAGAGATTCTTGCTGGTTTCTCTACTCAAGGAGTTTCTGCAGTGAGGCGCATCTCCACTCGCAAAGATGGAGTTACACTGCCGACATATATCCTCGTTTTGACATTTACATCACCACGTGCACCTGCCACCATCAAGGCGGGTTATCTTAATTGCAGGGTACGGCCGTACATTCCAAACTCTCTCCTATGTTTCCAGTGTCAGAGGTTCGGTCACTCAAAGACGTAATGTCGTGGTGCCCTGACATATGCTCGTTGTAGTGGCAAGGACCACGATGCCTATGAGTGTGAAACGGACCGACATTGTGTCAATTGCAATCGTTCTCACCCTTCCTACTTTCGTTCTTGCCCAAAATGATTGGAGGAAAAAGAGGTGCAGCGTTTGAAAACGACTCATAACATTACTTATCCTAAGGCTCAAAATTGCTGTCCACCACTTCATCTCGAACGTATGTTGCTACACTTCGTTCCACAACTACAGTGGGAGTGCAGACAGATCTCTCTGTGCCTCCAAGAGAATCGTTGCCAAAACAAATGAAAACCTTTTGACCTCCATAGTTAAAAAAGTTGATGAATCAACTTCTACACCCATCTCTGTTTCTCCCATACTTTCCAACAAACCCAAGATCCATATCCTTTGGTTCCAGGTACAGGCATTTCTTTGGATACATCTTTTTCTCTCACCCCTAGATGCAAAATAGTCCTCAGTCACTGGATTCCCCTTCCAACAACAAAGACCTACCCAATCAACCCAGGGCAGGATGCATGGAGGTCGATAGAAATAAGGACAGTAATAAAAAAGAGGTGGTCGTAAACAGAAGGGTTTTCCAGCGAATTCACCGACACATCGTTAAAAATGGCCACTTTGATACAATGGAACTGTCGAGGTTTACTATCTAATCTGGATAACATCAAAACACTGATTGCTTCCTACCATCCTGTGTGTCTTTCCTTACAAGAAACATTTCTCAAACCTGCCGATACAGTCACCTTTCGGCAGTTTTCTCTGTACAGAAATGGCAGGCTGTGTGATGGACGAGTACGTGGAGGGGCGGCACTGTTGGTTGATCAGCATGTCTTTGTCACTCAACACACTCTTGGAGGCCGTAGCCATCCATGTTTCCTTCGATCATACCATCACTGTTTGTTCTCTCTACCTGTCCCCTGGAGATACATACGATCAATCAGACCTTGATGCTCTCGTTGAACAGTCACTGTCTCCTTTTCTAATCCTGGGGGACTTCAATGGACATCATCCTCTCTGGGGAAGTGCTGCTATTGATGGGAGGGGTTGCTCTGTAGAGCGTATGCTCTCTGATCACAACCTTTCTTTTTTCAATACTGGTTCTTCTACTTATTTTCACGCATCTAGTCAGTCATTTACTGCTATTGATCTCTCTATTTTCTCACCTTTATTATTTTTCTATTTTATATGGACGGTTGACAATAATCCATTGGGCAGTAATCATTTTCCTATACTTTTGAGAGAAACTGGCCGTGGTCGATGCCACTCTACCCGCGTGCCCCGGTGGAAGCTGGATCAGGCAGACTGGCCCTCTTTCACTGCTCTCACGGAACTTGATCCTGCCTTCGTCTGTCATCCATCATTAGATGACTGTGTGGCAGCAGTAACTGACCATATTATACAAGCAGCTGTTTAATGTATTCCTAAAACCTTGACACGTTTTCCACGATATCCTCGTCCGTGGTGGAATCCTGCCTGCCACATGACACAGAAGGCTCAAATATGGGCCGTATATATCCCACACTTTCAAACCGCATTGTTTTCCAGCGGGGCTGCACACATGCTAGGTGGGTAAGACGTTAAAGCCAGAAGGAATCTTGAATTAAGTTCACAACTGGCATATCTTCTACCACCTGTTTCAAAGTTATTGGGACAGGGTTCGAAAGGTCAGCGGGTGCTACACTTCTGTCTCCCTCTCGATCTTACTCTCTGATGGCCAATAAGTAGCTGATATCCGGAGGATCGCCGATACTCTAGGTGAAAAACTTTTGCTGGGTATCTTGCACTTCTGCTTGTTCCTTCCCCTTCTTGGCCATCAAGACTCGGGCAGAGCGATCACTCTTTCCTTTCGAATTGATAGTCTCTATAACTATAATTGTCCCTTTACACTGGTGGAACTGAAACTGGCCCTTCATCGGTCTGGCACTACATCTGTGGGACCATATGATGTACACTATGACATGCTGCGCCATCGTCTCCTGCTTCTTTTGATATTCTTATTGTTTTTAACCGGATCTGGCAAGAGAATGTTTTCTCTAATGCCTGGAGCCAGGCTATTGTCTTACCTTTCTCTAAGCCTGGGAAAGATCTCAAGATTCCTTCAAACTACCGTCTGATCACTTTGATGAGCTGTCTTTGTAAGACCTTAGAGAGGATGGTTAATGCTTGTCTCGTTTGGTTTCTCGAATCAAACAATCTTCTCTTGCCCACCCAATGTAGGTTCCAACAACACCACTCCACCATCAACCACCTGATTCGACTTGAAACATCAATCAAAGAAGCTTTTCTCAAACGACAACATCTTGTATCAATATTCTTTGACATTGAGAAGGCTTATGACACAATATGGAGGTATGGCATTTTGCGAGACGTCCATATCTATGGGTTACGTGGCCATTTACCCATTTTTATTACAAATTTTTTAATGGACAGGAGATTTCAAGTTCGTGTCGGTTCAACACTTTCCGTTTTTTTTCTACAGGAACTTGAAGTCCTACAGGGCTGGAATTTGATTTTTACACTTTTCAGTATAAAGATTAATGCCATCACTGAACAACTCCCTCTCACTGTTGGAAACGGGCTGGCTCTATGTCGACGATTTTCACATCTCGTACTAGTCGTCGAACATGAGATATATTAAGCATCAACTACAAACTGCCGTCGATCGTGTACTGAAGTCGACTACGGTAAATGGTTTTAACTTCTCTCTCTCTAAAACTCATTGCATGCACTTTTGCCACCAATGGGGTATTCACCCTAATTCTGAACTCCGTATCGGTGAAGTTTCTCTGCCTGTGGTTCCTGAGATCAAGTTCTTGGGGCTTATCTTGGAGCGGATCGATGTTCTGTGTTAATGATATATTGTGCTCTTATTCGATCGAAACTCGATTATGGATTACTGGACTATGGCTCTGCCAAAGCCTCGGCCTTAAAGATGCTGGACTCCATTTATCATTAAGGACTTGGCTCTGCACTGGGGCTTTCAGCACCTCCCTAGTTCAGAGCTTATACGTAGAGTCTCAAGAACCTTCTTTGCACCTTCGCCGTCTGCAACTGTCTTTACTATATTCTTCGAAACTTCGTTCCTTACCAAAGCATCCCACCTAGTGTTGTGTTTTCCTTCCTTGGTAGGCCTTACTTTTTCAGAACAGACATTCTGCCACTGCTCCTTTTGGCCTTCGCATCCATGTGCAGTTGGTCTGTCCTTTGAAAACATTGCAGTATCCACTGGTCAGTCCATCTCACCATGGATTTTACAGTCCCCAAATGTGACATTTCTTTAAGTCATCTGAGAAGAGCAGATACTCCCGATTGGAAGTACCGTCTTTTATTTTCTGATTATCTTTCGAACAATCTTTTCATTCCAATTTATATGAATGGTTTCAAATCAGGTGATTCTGTGGGCTCTGCCATAGTTTGTTGCAGTTCGGTAGTTTCATGCAAAATCCCCTCTACAGCTTCTGTGTTCACTGCTGAACTGTACGCCATTTCTCTTGCCCTGGATCATATTGAAGCTAAGCAGTACTTCAACTGCACTATTTATACCGACTTGCTTAGTTCTCTACTGGCTCTGGAATCGCTTTACGTTGGTTCACACCCTGTTCTTATTGATATTCAAAACCTACTGGCCCAATTCTCATTAACATCAACTTCTTTCCAGAAAACTGGATACCAGGCCATGTTGGTATTCGCGGGAACGAGCTTGCAGACACGACAGCTGTATCTATCTGCTCTGGCACTATCACTGCAGTGCCTATTCCATACATGGACTATGGTTCTGTATTCAAGGCTAGGCTCTGTGCCAGCTGGCAGTCGACTTGGAGTGAGCAACGCAAAAACAAGCTTTTCCAAATAAAACCCTATACTGGACTTTGGCCGTCTTGCTTCCATAAGGATCGGAAGGAGGAAGTTGTTCTAACTTGACTATGCATTGGTCAGTTTTTTAACTCATCATTTTCTTTTATCTGAATCTGATGCACCAGTGTGTTGCCTATGCAACACTCAAGTCACTATAAGCCACATATTACTTTCTTGCCATCGTTACGACTCTCAACGACAGCACCATTTTAAATATGTTCTATCCCAAGGTTTGTCCCTAACATTAGATAGTGTTATTGGTGACGGTGACACTGTCCACCTTGATAAATTTTTCAGGTTTTTAAAGACAATTAATCTTTTTATGTTTTATGTTTGTTCATTAAACCTTTTTTCTATTGTGGTTCCCTTTTAAGAATCGCAATCTCTCTAGTTCGATTTGAAATTAGAAAATGACCGTAACATTAAATAACTCGACACCAGGACTGGAAACGCCAACTTCAGGGGACTAACGATGCTGTTTGAACTATTCGTTTGAACTACCCGTTAGTCATCCTGGCGAGTTATTATTACAATTTTGCTGAATGTCTTTTAAAACTTTTTATTACTTTACTTTTTGATAATGGCCGTAATGACACAACCCGGAACCAGGACTGGAAAGGCCAACTTCAGGTGACTGACTGTGGTTCTTGTACTTACCTGTTAGTCATCCTGGCGGGTTATGATAATTACCATTATGCTACAGAAAGTCCTTTACAACTTCTCTTTCTATAGTTTCTCTGTTAACTTTGTAGACTGGATGTTAACATTGGTTTTATGCTCTTTATGATTTTACATGCTGTTATGTTTTACCTTCATTTCCTTTTATGAAATGTACTACATTTACTTTACTTTTATCTTTTTACCAGACGTTTGGCGCAGATAGCATAGCTGCTTTTTGCCATAAAACACTAAATCAACTAACCAACCAACTTTTCAGTCGTGGGGACGTTATAAAACGTGATTGTCAATCCCACTATTCGTTGGTAAAAAGAGTAGCCCAAGAGTTGGCAGTTGGTGGTGTAAACTAGCTGCTTTACCTTTAGCCATACACTGTTAAATAAGGGAGTCGGCTAGCGCAGCTAGCCCTCGTGTACTTTTGTGCGAAATTAAAAAAAAACAAATAAAATCATTGTAAGTATGTTACAGGAAATGTTAATAACGGTAAGAGTTTTATGTTAAACAAATGGCTACAATTTTAAATGTTTTAAAATACATTTATTTGTAAATTTGTATTTTTTGCTAAGTAATACACATTTGGCATTTCCTGTTAGAATACAAGTAATTGTAAACATTTTTGTTTGGGAACTCAGACCACAGGATATGCCCATGGAGATAATTCGAAATATTGTGTCGTCACCAACTCTGAGAAACAAGTTTGCCGTTGCCATAGCAACTGGCGTTCACGTAGTGTTTCAGTAGTTGAGGTGAAGGAACATACGTGAATGGACGGTTGCGAGAAGAGCTGAGGAAGGCACAAGAGGATTTGTTTGTTTTGGAATTTCGCACAAAGCTACTCGAGGGCTATCTGTGCTAGCCGTCCCTAATTTAGCAGTGTAAGACCATAGGGAAGGCAGCTAGTCATCACCACCCACCGCCAACTCTTGGGCTACTCTTTTACCAACGAATAGTGGGATTGACCGTCACATTATAACGCCCCCACGGCTGGGAGGGCGAGCATGTTTGGCGCGACTCGGGCGCGAACCCGCGATCCTCAGATTACGAAGTGCACGCCTTAACGCGGGCACAAGAGGAAATACTTCAGAAATTCAAAAACAAACAAAATCACTGTATGTATGTATGTATGTATGTTAGAGGAAACGTTAATTACAGTAGGGTGTTTTATATTAAATAAATGGCTACAATTTTAAGTGTTTCAAAATACATTTATTTATAAGTTTTTATTTCTTGTTGAGTAATACACATTTGGCATTTCCTGTTGGAATACAAGTAATTTTAAACAGTTTTGCTTGGGAACTCAGACCACAGGATATACCTATATCTGGAGATAATCGCAAAAATAGTGATGTTACCAACTCTGAGGAACAAGTTTGCCATTGCCATAGGAACTGGCGTTCGCGTAGTGTTTCAGTAGCTGAGGTGAAGGAACATGCTTATGGACGGTTGCGAGAATAGCTGAGGAAGGCACAAGAGGTAATACTCCAGTAAATGTGATGAAATCCATATCAAATGTACATAAAGTTGATAAAGGTAACGTCTATATTACGTTTTTTATTAAAATATTTTGTCCTAAACTTTCTATATGATTAGCGAAATTAATGCAGCTACCATTTATGTAAAGTCAAACCAAATTTCTCTATTTCTGTTGCCTTGAAGAGTTCTAATGTTTATATTCACTGCACAAAGATGACATTTACTCTTTTTAAAGGTTTTGTAGAGGATGTTATACAATAAGGGAAAGTGATTGAAGTGTATATCCAGCTTTTTACAAGTTATTTCAAGTGTGGAAGCTGAGAAATCTTTATAATAGTGGTGATAGTTTTTCTTAAGATCTGTTTTTGTGGAGGTGTTTGATCTGTATGTAAAAATCTTAAACTTCAAAACTAAATCCCATGACCTTCATAAGGTTTAATAAAACTTCAGGTTGACCAAAAGTTAGAGACTCTAAGTGTTAATTTTCCAAAGGATTTTTGATACCTGATAAATTCATAACAGTTGTTAAAAGTACAATGTGACCTGTATTAAGAAGAAGAAAGGAGGTTTGGAAACTATCTGGAAATCTTCATAGTTGAAGGAAAAGTCTTAAACTAAAATTAACATGTAAATAAATCTTTGGAAACGAGTGGGAGGTTTATCAAAGTGCATGTCAAAAATTTTTCACAGGGATACATTCAAAGTCTTATTAGATTTTATCATGAGTGTAAAGCAATAGAATAGCATTAAAAGTAGAGTGTAATTCAATTTTTATATTATCCAAAATTTAATCTGAAGAGGAAATATTTAAATCAAATCTCAAACTTCACTTCCTTGTGCCACGTGTTCTGAATTCTTTTTAGGTTTTGTTTTTTCCCTTATAAGGGCTTCAAATTTCCACCAATAAGATACACCAACTACACAAATTGATGGGCCAAAATATAAAATAGGAACCTCCCACCTTCTTCATTTTCTGAAATATCTCTGAATTTACCATATCCACCACAAACTTCTCCAAACTGTCCATGTTCATGAAATCACTTCTTTGCTCATGTCCACTTGTCATTAGTGCATGCTTGTAACCAATAGAAAGTTCACTTTGTAAAAGACATTACTGTGACTACAGTTTTAGTTTCTGTGGTAAAATTCACTATTTATGAAGTTGATCTTGATATGTGCAAACTGAAATTGGTTCTATGAGGAGTTATAATTTTTGACCTATTTATAGTTTAGTTAGAAAGCTAAGTAAATTATAATAATTTTGGAACATTCTTTTTTCTTGCTTAAAGTCTTACCTGTGTTCTAAAATGCATATTCTAAAACTGTGCAAATTACCTTTTGGACAACAAACACAGAAAAAAAAAAACTTATTAAAGTAGGCACCTACGGAGGGCAAACCAACAGAGTGCTCAGATAAATGCGTAATTACTCATTGTTTTATGCATATTTTTAAGAAAAGTAAATAAAATATAATAATAAAAGAATTTAATACTTATACAAGAAAAGTTAACAAGTTAAATGAAAATATATTTAGTGATCCTTAAGGAATATGTGTAATCAGACATTTTTATATGAAATTATTGATAAATAGCAATTGAAAATAAATTCACGTATTGAATGAAAACTTTTTGTAGCATAATTTTAAATATAAATAGGTGAAATCGACATGTTTAAAAGTTTTAATTTCAACCTGCCAACTTATTCTTCTATATTGCATCCAAGTTTTTCTTCTCATGTCTTGTTGAACAACTCTCTCAGAAGAATCTGAAATAAACTCTGTACTCCTACTGGGTAACATGTTTGTCAGAGGGGTTAGACAAGATTAAAAGAGTGATAAAACATTAAAGTTAAATGAAAGTATTTGTGAAAACTTAAGATGCCTTAGAATCATGAGATATATATATATATAATATAATAATAATATAAAATAATAATATATATATTATATATATAATATATATATATTAGAGTCTGCAGTCATTTCAGAAGAAGAAGTATGTTTGATTTTGCTACATATTTTTTTAACTTTCAATACAGATTATTTTGCTATATGTAGTATCAGAGAAGAGAAGATAAAAGTATGAAGTTATCCAAAGAGAAAAACGAGTTTCATTTTTGTTTGAAGATTTTAGATGTTGTGGAAATAAAATACATGTATGAAACTGTAAAATGAAGTATTTTGGTTCTTAGTGTAAAAATCACCCTTCTCTCAGACTAAAGTCAATCATGGTTTTTTTAATTTCACAGATATGTCTTTGATAAAAATATTTTATTTTAAAAGATCAGATTTTTATTATATGGAAATGACACATAAT
Organism: Tachypleus tridentatus; assembly: GCF_004210375.1. Taxonomy (NCBI): domain Eukaryota; kingdom Metazoa; phylum Arthropoda; class Merostomata; order Xiphosura; family Limulidae; genus Tachypleus; species Tachypleus tridentatus. The sequence goes on along the minus strand of NC_134826.1, from coordinate 64,090,505 downwards.
GTTTATGACAAGTTCACCAAACTTTATGAAGTCAACTTATTATATTAAGGTCTTACTTAATAGTTGTGGTTACAACTTTGGCCAAAATGACTAAGTCATTAATTTTCAGCTCCATTTTTGAAAAGGTCTTTTTGTTGTGACCAGTTTCCGTGAGTATCCTATAATTCCTCTGCCTTTTTAGATGAGGATTTTTAGCCTAATTTTCAGAAAGTCTTTGAGGTCCATCATCACAAGAGAGAAATCCAAACATTGGATATATGTAAGTTGTGGATGAATTGGTGGGAATAATTCATAAACTTGCTTAGGAAGAAGATTTAATGGTAAGAAAAACAAAAAAACGAATAAACAGAAAATTTCACAACTGTGAAAAATGTGGCCAGTGGTTAGGAAGTTGCAAGTTCTTTATTTTTGTGATTTGGGTAATTTCTCGAATAGTAGTGTTTGTGAATTTGCTGATAATGTTACAATTTTGGAAAGAGGTGAATCTAATGATAATATTTTTTTATATATGAAAGTGATAATCATAGTCAACAGGCTATAACATTGGAAAGTGAATTTTAATATTGAAACTTATAATTTTGAAATTTAAAAGTTTTTAAAGAGTTTTGAGTTGTTGAGAAATGTATGTTGTGAAAGAAAAGAAAAGTTTTAGATGCGAATTTTGATAAAATATCCAAAGATCTTTGACTGTTTAGGATTAATCGAAAGAGTAAATAATATTAATTTTATACACACAGAAACACAAAAAAGCAACTATCCTAGCCTCATGCAAGGCTGCAGATTGCTTGTTGTGAAATTGAGTGATTATTGGAACTTGCTGATCCATTAATCATGAAGTTTATTAATTGATTATTTTCACAATAGTCAAAAACAGTAACAACTAGAAACACTTTCAGTTAGTTGATTATTTTTCACATTAATCAACATAATGAAAATTCCTGTTGATGGTTTTATCTGATCCTAATTAACTTAATCAATATGTATAGATAATTTATTGCACTCCTGAAGCCCGTATTGTTAGTAAAACAAAATTGAGTAAATGTCAACTTTCCATATTTTTGAATGGTTAATATTTTATTTTTTGAAAATATAAAGAGGATAAACCTTTTTATACTTCTATTTAATGAACAGTGTCATACATCACATGTAAATGAATTGAACTGTGAGAGAAAAACAATTGTGTATTTATATTGTGTATGTAGGCATATGCTATTATTAGTAACAATAATAACCTATAAATCAGAATCCATGTTTCTTGTATATAATACTTAGTCTTTATACTTATCTATTCAGCATTGTTAAATTTTTATCCTTATCATTGCATTTCATTTAATAAAGGAACTCAACCTGAAAGATGAAGAAGTTGCTCGTCTCAGCCAGATCAGGGATGAAGTTGGGGCAGAGCTCAAGGAACTGACTGCCAGCCTCTTTGAAGTAAGTCTATTGAAGTTTCACTTTTCATTATCGTTACATTGAATGAAGTATGATTTGTGTAAAATGAATAAAATTTTCTGCTGAGGAAAAAGAAACATAATATCTGTAGCTTTTGTCTCATTCAATGAACATTCTGCATTCTGAAGCTACATGGCAACTAACTGCTTAGAAAAAAATGTTATGAAACTAAGTACATAATGAAATTATCATTGAGTAATGAGTTACCCAGTGTTTTTTATTTTCATCACAGATTTAAAAACACATATGTTCCATGTTATTTTCTAAATAATAACTTGTCATTCATCATGTTAGGTAACATCAAATCACAATTGTATTTTTTTATTTTCATTTTTTCAAGGACATTCACTGAAAATGTGTAAATATTAGATAAACATAATCCAGTGAAAATTATGAACATGGAAACTTGAACCAACTAAAGTTAAATTTGTTGAAACTATCAATGCTAAGCATTTTGAATCAACAGAAACAAAAACTGTTTTCTGTGCCATCTGTTGTCTAAAGTATAGTTGGAAGAAACCTAAGCAGATAAAATATTTACTACTAAATAATTTGTTTCAGTTTTTCAGTAAAAGTTGTTTATGGTGTATGAGAATGTTCATTTACTTACTAGATATATTGCACAGAGAAGAATATAAAGTGTATTGATTTTAAAATGACCAAATAAGGAAACGGTTATTTAAACTTATGCAAACTGTTGTAGACATGCAGAAGTTGAGAAATGCACATATTTTCAAATATATTTATATATATTTTTACTTCTGAAAATAATTCTTTTGCAACTTATTGTATATCCAAATGTTTGTATTTTTAGTGAGTTAACCATCGAATTCCCGTCTTGTTTTTATACCATTGACCGCTGGTGAGGTCTGCTTTTTGTAGTGTGTTGATTCATTTTATTTGGGGTCTGCTAAAATATTCAGTATAAAAATCACTCGTTTTTCTGTGTAAAGTACATAGATTCGTAGAGAAACTGAGTGACAATTAAACGAACCAATTGCATTATTAATGGCATTTATGGTTAAGCCTTTCTAGATCATAAAAATGTCATTGATTTACCTCTGTTTTCCTTCTCACTGTGCAAATACTTAACCATATTAAATTAAATTTAGTACACACTTATTAATAAATATCAAATTTTTGATTTTGAATAGTTGTAAAATTTGGCTATTTTTATAATTTTATATGTTGAAAATTTTCAGAAAATTTGTTGTGAAAAAAACAAAACATAAATATGCTTCATTTCCAATTACTTGTTTCTATTATTAATCAGAAAGTTTCCTGTTTTTCATCTGGGTAGTTGTAACTTGAGTTGTGTTCATTAACATATTTCTTTTATAACACTTTACTCATTCCAGCAGGCATCACAGGCATATTTACACAGTGTTCATAAATTACTTATTTTGAGCTTAAATAGAACCATTATTAATAACTGCACAAGAAATAACTTAAATTTTGTGTGCATATTAATTTGTTCTTTGGGTTTATGATAATTTAAAATTAAATATAATATGTATATTTATTAACTGATTACTGCTCATGACTAATTATAGTTTACTAAGTTATAATATATTAAGAATACAAAAAATGATACAGTTCTGGTTATAACTAAATTTACATATTAAACAACGTGTTAAATGTGTTCGTACATTCGTAGATGTTGATCATCAATGAAAGCTATATTGAACACTTACCATGATGGGGACCATGTTTACAAATTCTGTAATGATCAATTAATTAGTAATTAATTAATAAAAAAACATTCACATTAATTTTAATGTCATCATAAATCCTGTAGTCAAATTGGTGGTACACATATGAAGTTTTTTTAGTTAATAATGTTTAATATTAATGGTTTTATTAAAGATGAAAATATGGAATTTATTTCTGGAACATCCTGTTCAGACAAAGTTTCATTAAGTTATAAATGTTTTGTATTTTTAAATACTTTGAATTTAAGTCTATGTAGAAAAAATTATTGAATATATAAATTTAATTGTTCCTTCTGTTTAATTATCCAAATGTAGCATTCAAATAGAAGCACAGACCTCCTCCATTTACATTATGCAAGTTTTAAAACTATTTAAAATTTTTAATGCAGTAAATTTAATGGATTATTTTAACCTATACATTCTCTTTTACAAATATCATGTTTCTTTAATAAACTATTGTATGTCTGTGTAAATAAACTTGGCATTAACAGTCAGTTTTCGATTCAGATTTACATATTACCTAACCTAGGGTTTGTCCCTTTCAGAATTTTCTAATACCAAAAATAGGTTACTACAGTTTTCAACTAATTAGAAACACAAATTATGGACAATTACAAATAAGAATACAAAAGTTAATCTTGTTAGAGATGCCTTTCCTCTCTTCATTGATTTTCAGGATTATTTGCTAATTACCTTTACTTGGCTTATGGGCATATTTATAATCATCAGAGAAAGTAGTTTCTTCTTTACACAAGTCTTACAAGTTATATTGTTAAGTTTTCACATCATAAACTGTAAGTCAGTGCACTTGATTGACTTGAATTCATCATATTTTGTTGCTCTGAATGCTAAGTGTTTTAATATATCTTATCTAGAAAGTTGGGTAAATCATATTAGCGTTAGAAGAAACATTCTGTTCCACTGATTTTTGTATTTTGTATGTTAAAATGGGTATTTTAAAGTTGTGTTTTTTTACACCAAAATGTGTGGTACTCAATGAGGCTTAGAGTAAAACGTCTTAATTTTACATGAGTTCAAGTTAGCCAGAGTCAGTGGAACTGTTTAGTTTGCTGTTATGTTTTTATGTGTTGAGTGCTGAAATAATTTAAACTTTTTATAGCTTATTTAGAAAGTTGGGTAAATCATGTTAGGTTTTGAATATTCTATCGTGTTGTGACTAATATATTTTGCTGGTTTAAAATGTATTTGAAAGCTATTTCGATTTTTTTGGACACCCATATTTGTGAGATTCAATGAAACTTGCTGTAAAATTGCTTCAGTTTTTTCACTTGAGTACAAATAACTAATCATGCAGAAGGTGTTACAGAATTCTTGGTTTTGTGTGTATATTTTATTTATTGTTATACGATTTAACAAAGGTCACCAAAATATAAAAATTAGGAACCAATAAATAAAACATTTAAAGTTTCTGAAATTATGTCTGACTATTTATTTAACATTCACATGGAAAATAGCCAATGGCGTTTTGCTGTAATTTATCACTTTTGACACAGTAACTTCTGCTTCAAAACATACAGCAGTAAAGTCATAAAACTAAGAACAAATCAGTCATGAAAAGGTTAAACATAAAATCTGTTAAGAAAATTTAAAACTTTTTTTTTATGAACACTGTAAGTTTTGCAAGGCTAAAAATGGGGTTACTCATTTTTTTAATGTTTCTCAACTTTTCTGATGTTCAAGATGCTCTGATGTTCGGGCTTAAAACTTGTTGACTGAAAAGGGGACACCAGTCAGCAACACCCAGCACCTACATCGCCATCATTAACCAAATATTGAGATCAACTGTTATTTTTATGATGCAATCACAGACAAAGTCAGTAGTATGTTTAGTTGGCATTTCATGGTCTGAATTTTGGACCTTCTGAACCATTAATGATTGGGCCATACCCAGACATAAGATCATATACTTATAGCTTCAGTATCTTTTTAATGTTTTAGTCTTTTGCTTCAGTTTCTTACCTGTGATAAAATTTGACCTTCATTTTTGTTTTGGTTACTTCTTTTTCTGAAGTTTATGGTTTTTACTTTAGTCATTACCAAAGATTTAATAGCATAAGTTGTAGTCCAGTTTATTTCAGCTGTTTGTTTTCGGAATTTTAGTTTATAATATATGTATATATTAAAGAATGAGAAACAGTCTTCGCTTCCCTTACTTTTTAATATACAATGTGTTTTAACTTCTAGAAAATTCAAGTAACACAAGTTGTGGTTATATTGTTGGCTCTTTACTTTAAACTTAAAATTTATTGTTAGAAGTAATTCATAATTATATGGTATTTTAAACAAATTGTGCAAGTATTTTATGAGTTATCATGCTTGTTACTGTTAAACATTAAAATATGCCTTTGTTGTTTTATAGCTTGCAAAAGAGGGTTTAAGATCTATAAAAGGCAACAGTATTGTGATTGAAGAAGTTAATGGCAAGAATCCCTTCTCAAAGTACGTTTAACTTTATATTGATTGATGTTGGTTCGAATAGTGATTGCTTATTGGTCATTTATTGCCACCTGCTATTCTGCTTTGAACTGTTTATTGCAGAGATGCAGTCATTGACATTGCAATGCTCCTAAAAAAAACTGTACAAATCATGGTTACAATGGAATTAAGTTCACTACAGAATGAAATTAATACTTCCACTATTTTACTAAATACGAAGCTTAATCTATTATTTGATTCTCCATTTTTTTTCTGACCCTTTTTAGTTTGGGGGAATTATTTCCCTTCTGTAACTCTGGGTGAGGATGTAACAAAAAGAAGATTGGACCTCACATGGTGGTGAGGTGTGTATATTAGAGGGCGTATGAAACCATAGACATTGCAGTTAATTTTAAACATTGTGTTTCACATGCTGTCCTTGTAATTCAAAACAAGATTGGAGATGGTATTTCCATTCTCATTGAACCCTATAAAGCATATTCATGTTATTCACACTGCCAGTTTCCTTAGATCTAGCTAGCAACTTCTCAACAGCATTATGAATGGCATTTTTCTCTCTGGCAGCAATCCTCCACTGGGATCAACCTTCTCGTGCTTTGACAGCACCATAATCAGTTTCTTATTTGAAATTAAGAAAATCAGCAAATCACCTATGACTCCAGACTTTTCAAATGCACTATATACATAGAGTATTTTGAATTGTCTTTTAATCATCACAACTCCTCAGTGTGGATGCCTGCATGTGGTTAGTGGAACTCCCAGAGAAGGTTCTGTCTTTTGAGTTTACCTCCTCTGGAATCTGAATGTTAACTCACATGTTTACCATGCACGGTGACCCGTGAAGGAGAAGAGATGATCCTGGTGGTTGAGGAATTCAATCCTAACACACAATTTTGTCCTTGAATTCCTGTAGATGGGTGGCCTACCTGGGGTCAGTCGGCTGGTCCTGTTGGGCTAGGGTCAATCAAGTTCCAGTGTTGGGCATTCTCAACAAGTGTTACAGACAATATGTCTGATGCTGGTGTTTGGGTATAATGCTCACAAGACTTTGGTATTGCTGCTGTGTCCTTATTGGGCATTGTAGCACATTTGCTCATTGGGTTTCATGGTGGGAGGGGTCAGTGGGGACAGAATATTTATTTCTTTATTACAGATTCCCCAACACTTCAAAAAAATAATAAAAGAATAAAAAAACAACTAATTTTTGAATAATCATGCACAGACAGCTCTGTTACAAAATCACCACCACAATAAGAAACTATCCCAATATGTTTAATTTTTGCATTATGTCAGACAAATCCTTGAAGCAAATGTCTTCCTTTTTTTTGCAAAAGGGATTAGAGGGGCTTGCTGACCCAGGAAATTTCATTCTGGAGACATTTTACTTCCCATTGAGGTCACTTCCCCTGCTACTTTGAATTCCTTCTGAGGAGTGATTGTTAAGAAGAATTTAAAAAACATTCCTGAGTCAAAGATCCTTGATAACTTTTCCAGTCAAGACGTTTCTGCTTTTTGCCCTATCTCCACTCCTAAGGGTCGAATTATGATGCAGACAAATGTCAGTTTTGACATTTACATTCTGACATTTATTTGCCTTCATCAAGGGAGGTTATCTGAACTGTAAGGTGCAGTCATACATTCTTAACCCTTTAGGATGCTTCCAGTGTCATTGGTTTAGACATCTAAAGACATCTTGTTGTGGTTCTTTGACATGTGCTCATTGTGATGACAAAGACCATGATGCTTCCAAGTGTCTAGTGGCTCCTCACTGCATCAATTGTTGTGGTTCACACTCATCTTATTACTGATTTCACCTTAAGTGGTTAGAGGAGAAGGATGTGTGATGTTTATGTACTGTCCATAATATTTCTTCTCCCAAGGCTTGAAAATTAATAATTCATCTCAATCTCAGACATATGCTGCTGCCTTTTATGGATAAGCAAGTTAAGAATCAATATCTACTCCTTTCTCTCCCCACCATTCTTTTCAGTGCCTGCCCAGGACTACTTCCTTCAGCCTTGGCTTCTTGTGTCTACTCAGGTCCTCCTACTTTTGCCCCAAGATGTAGAACAGAAATTCATTGTTACCCTCAGTCACTAGAATCTGTCTACTGATGGAAACCTACCCACTCAAGCAAGGGCTGAATCAATGTAAATCTATAAACTTTTTCTTAATAAAGAAAAATCATATAGTCATAAAGTAAAAGATTTGCCACTCAGTTCTCTTCCACCTAAGTAAAATCGGTCAATTTGATATAGTGAAACTATCAATTTTTATTCTAATCTGGATGACATTAAGGCCTTGATTGATTCCCATCTTCCTGTGTGTCTTTTCTTACACAAAACATTTGTGAAACCTGCTGGTAAAGTCACCTTTCAGCTGTTTTCTTTATACAAAAGTGACAGGTTGTGTGATGGATAAATGCATGGAGAATTGGCACTGCTGGTTGACCAGCATGTTCCCACCCTTCTAACTATTGTACAATTGCTTTATCTAGGGGTCTCTGTAAAGTCTTAGAGAGGTTGGTTAATATCCATCTTATTTGGTTCCTCAAACCAAATAACTTCCTCTTGCCCTTCGATGTGGATTCCTGTAAGTGGTGAGGGGACATCACAGAGGAGGTAAACTGAAAGTACAGAAATTTCACGTGTTTGCCATGCATTGTGATATGTGAAGGGGAGGAGAGAATCCTGGTGGTTTAGAGGTCTAACTCCAACACATTACTTTGGTCTTGTATTCCTGTAGACGGGCCGTCTTGGGCTGGCCCTTCCAAGATTCCAAGATCAATTGGCTAGTCCATTTGGGCCAGAGTCAACTGAGTACCAGCATAGGACAACCTCAACGGGTTTAGTGGACATTATGTCTGATACTGGTGTTCGGGTATAGTGCTTAGAAAACCCTGGCATTGCTGCAGTGTCCTTATATGGCACTGTAATGCTTCCCCTCATAGAGCTACATGGTGGGTGGGATCATTGGGCACCAAAATATTCTTTTTTTTATTATGGATACCCCTCAAATAACAACAGTAAACAAGCATGACAGCGTAGAGAAAAATTCGACTATTCTCAAGTGACCACACGTTGATGACTCTATATAGTCAAATTCATGACATGAATCTGCACCACAATTTTTAATCATACATTTTGTAACTGAAAAGCCCTTAGAGCAGATGTCTCCATTTTTTATTCAGAAGGGTTTGGAAGGGATTGCTAGCTCTCCTAAACTGGTAAAAAGTTACAGTTTAGGAAATTTTAGTGGAAACATCTTATTCTTAACATTCCAAATTTCTCTTGAAATCAAAGGCCATTGGGAATATACCCATTGAGTTACTCCTCATTCTACTTTGAATTCTTCTGGAGGAGTTATAGTTAAGAGGGATTTAAAGATCATTCCTGAGTCAGAGATTCTCACAGGTTTCAACTACCAAGGTATTACAGCCGTGCACCAAATATTTACTAGTAAAGATAGGATTATGGAGCTGACAAATGTTCTGATATTAACATTTACAACATTACGTTCTCCCACCACAATCAAGGCAGGATATCTGAATTGTAATGTATGACCTTATATTCTTAATCCTGTTAGATATTTTCATTGTCATAAATTTAGTCATTAAAAAACATCTTGCTGTGGTTCCTTGACATATGCCCTTTTCATGGGTAAAGACCATGATGCTTTTGAATGCCAACTGGAACCACATTGCTTTAACTGTAGTGGTCCACATTCTTCCTATTTTACTTCTTGCCTTAAATGGGTAGAAGAGAAACAAGTACAATGTCTAAAGACAATTCACAGTGTTACTTACCCGGAGGCTTGGAAATTACTATTCCCAATTCCATCTCAGAGTTATGCTGCTGTAATCTGTTCCACTACTGAGGTAGGAGTCCAGACAGACCTTTCTGTGCCTCCTACAGAATCCATAACAGTACACCTTAATCTAGTACCATCCAAAATAAAAAAGTTAATGAATCAATATCTACTTCTATCTCTCTCCCTACCACATCTTCCAGTTATTGCCCATGTTCACCTTGTTCAAGCCACGGTGTTTCCATGGGGTCTTCCTCTCTTGACACCCCAAAAATTAAACATTCACTCATCCCCTCAATCACTGGAATGTATGCCTACAAACACTGACCTGTCTACTCGATCCAGAGCAGAATCAATAGAGGGTGATCGACCCACATCCAGTAAAGAAAGGAAAACGTGGTTGCAAGCAGAATGTCTCTTTGCCATATTCTTCTTCAAAATAAATAAAAATGGCCATGCTAATTCAATGAAACTGCTGAGGTTTTCAATCAGATGTGAATGACATCAAGGATTTGATTAACTTCTATCATCCCAAATGTTTTTCTTTGCAGAAAACATTTTTAAAACATACTAATACAGTCACAATTCGACAATACTCCTTATACCGAAATAACAGGTCATGTGTAGGACAAGGACATGAGGGCATAGCACTGTTGGTTGATCAGCATGTGCCTACCAGGTCCTTGACATTGAATATGCTCCTGGTGGCTGTAGCCATCTGTATCTCCTTGGGTTGTACCATCACTGTTTGCTCTCTGTACTTTACCCCTAGAAAAAATTATAATACATCAGACCTTGGTGCCCTCATTGAGCAACTGCCAACCCCCATTTTAATTTCGGGGGATCGTAATGGGCATAATCCCCTCTGGACTGGTTTTAGTATTGATGTGGGGGGTCATGCTATAGAGCATATGCTCCTGAATCACAACCTGTCTCTCTTCAATACTGGCTCTTACACTTATTTTCATGCACCCAGTTAGTCATTTACTGCTACAGATCTTTCTATCTACTCCCCTTTGCTTTTCACTTGCTTTTCTTTGGAGGTTGACGTCAGTCCACGGGGTAGTGATCATTTTCCTATCATATTAAGAGAGTTTGGCCATGGTCAGTGCCACTTGACTTTGTGCCTCAGTGGAAGTTGGACCAGGCCAAGTGTCCGTCTTTCACTGCTCTCTAGGAACTTAATCCTGCCATCCTATGTAAATCATCAATAGATGACTGTGTAGCAGCAGTAACTAACTGTATTGTCCAAACATCGACTTTTTCCCACAGCATCCCCTCCCTTGGTGGAATTCTGCTTGTTCTATAACACGAAAAGCTCAGAAACATGCTTGGGATAAATTTCGTAGATATCCCACAGTTTCAAACTGCATTGCATTTCAGCAAGCCTGTGCACAGGCAGGTTCCACCAGCATCAGAGGACGATTGTAGTTATAGGGATGATCAGCCGAAACTCAAACTTCTGCTTCATTGGTCTTGCAATACATCAGTTGGACCTGATTATATGCATTATGAGATGCTACGCCACTTTTCTTCTGCCTCTCTTACTATTTTCTTGACTGTCTTTAACTGGATATGGCTATTGTACTCCCTATTCTTAAACTTAGAAAAGATCCACAGATTAGTTCAAATAACCGTCCAATTGCTATGACAAGTTGTCTCAGTAAGATCTTAGAGAGGGTCATTGATGCACATCTTGTTTGGTTCCTTGAATCAAACAACCTTCTCTCACCCACTCAGTATGGGTTCCAAAGACAACACTCCACGATAGACAAAGAATACCACCTACAGTTTCTCTGTTCACTGCCGAATTGTATGCCATTTCTCTTGCCCTGAATCATATTGAAACTATGCAATATACGAATTGTACGATCTATTCTGATTTATTTAGCTGTCTATTGGCCCTGACATCATTCCATGTTAGTTACCATCCTATTCTTATCATTATCCAAAACAAACAGGCCCATCTCTCTCTATCATCTACCTCTGTCCAGTTTTTTGATACCAGGTCATGTTGGTATTCATGGGAATGAGCTACCTGACAGAGCAGCAATGTCCATCTGCTCTGGCTCTATCACCACCAAACCTGTTCCATACATGGGCTATGGTCCAGTTATCAAAATCAGACTGTACACCAGTTGGCATTCTACTTGGAGTGAGCAACAAAATAATAAGATTTTTCAAATCAAACCTTCTTTAGCTCTTTGGTCATCTTGTTTCTGTAAAGATCGAAGGGAGGAAGTTGTTTTGGCTAGGCTGTGCATTGGTCACAGTTTTTAACTCACCATTTCCTTTTATCGGATACTAATGCACGAATGTGTGGTCCATGCGGCACTCAGTTCACAATCATACATGTTTTATTATCATGCCTTTGTTACAACCAAGAACAACGATGCCATTTTAAACATATTTTAAGGTGGGTTTGCCCTTGACATCAGGGAATGTTGAAGGTGATATTGCCCACCTCACTCATGTTTTTACATTTTTAAGAGCCATTGGTCTTTTTAACGTAATTTAAGGTTTTTATTGGACTATATACTGTTTTAGCATGATTTCTTTTACACATTTTAATTTTAATTTTGACCTGAACCCGGGACTGGAAAGGCTAACTTCAGGTGACTGACAGCAAGTTTGAACTTAATGCTTCAGTCTTCCCAGAAGATCTTAATTTTACATATTTTACGTATTTTTAATTTCTATATACCATTATAGTATACTACATCTTGTTTGGAACTGATAGCCAAATACATTTGCGCCAATAAACATGAAATACCTACCTACCTAACTTTCTCTTGCCCATCTGGTGTAGTTTCTGTCGATTTTCAAATCTTATGTTGCCCAATAAACACGAGGTTTATTAAGAGGCAGCTTCAGTCTGCCCTCTATTGCTTGTCAGAGTGAACTACAGCAAGCAGTTTTGCCTTTTCTTTGTTCAAAACCATTTGCATGCAGTTTTGCCATCAACAGTGAATATACTCTGATCCTGCTCTCTGTCTTGGTGATGTTATTCTTCCCATAGTCCCTGAGACAATGTTACTGGGGCTCATCTTTGACTGTAAGCTGACTTTCATTCCTCACATTAAACAGCTATGTTTGACACATATGACGGCACTGAACATCTGTGTCCTCTCCTCCATCTATTAGGGAGCAGATAAGTGTTCTGTGCTCATAATCTATCATGTCATTAATTACTCCCAACTGCACTATGGTTCTCTGGTTTTACCAGGATCTTACTCTTGAAGGTGATGGACCCTACTAACCACCTGAGGCTTCAACTCTGCATTGGAGCTTTCCACAATTCTCCAGTCCAGAGTTTGTACACTGAGTCCCACAAACATTCTCTTCACTTCTGCCTTTTGCATCTTTCTTTTCAGTATCCCATTCAACTTCGGTGCTTAACATAGCATCCCATTGGAGTTGTTTCTTCCTTCCTCACTAGGCTATACTCTTTTGGAATAGACTGTGTCATTCTTCCCTTTGGCCTTTATACCCAGGCTGAGTTGGGTGTATCATTGAATGATGTTGTTGTCTCCACTGTTCAACCTATCCCTCTATGGCTTATTACCATCTCCACCTATGACTTTTCTTTGAGCCATCTGAGGAAAGTGGATACTTCTGATTAGAAGTACCACCTTCTTTTGGCCAAACATTGTTTGAACCTTTCTTCCATTCCCATTTATAGTGCAGATAGCCCTGAAGTAGCTTTGCATGAAATTCAAAACAAACCATTCCCATTTATATGGACAATTTAAAATCAGGTGACTCTGTGGGATCTGCCATGATTTGTTTTGGCTCAGTGGTTTCTCACAGGATTCCCTCTATGGTATCTGTGCTCATTGCTGAGTTGTATGCCATTTTTTGTGCCCTGGATAGTGTAGAAGCTATGTAGCACACAGATTGTACTATTTACCATGAATCTTTAATTCCATGCTGACCCTGGAATCACTTACTAGCATTAATTCTCACACTGTTCTCATTGATATTCAACAATGGCTGGCCCATATTTCTTGTATTTTCTAATTTGTATCCACTTTTTCTAGATATTTGGCCACATCTGTATTTATCCAAAAGAGCTATCTTACTGACACCATGGCAAAATCTGTCTGCTCTGGTACCATGAAAGCTGTGCCTGTCACATATTTGAACTATGGTCCTCTATTGAAGGCTTGCCTTTATGCTACTTAGCAGTCTACTTGAACTGAAAAACACTGTAACACGCTTTTTCAGATCAAATGATACCAGTCATTAAAGACTTTAAAAGCTATGTTGTTCTCGTCACCTAAACCAACTACAAAGTCTTAGAAACTTTCTGTGTAATATATTTTAGTTTTAAAATGAAATGAAGTCTGAATCTGTAAAACACTGTCATACTGTTATAATTCAGAAGTGTTTAGATGTGTTTGAACTCCTGTACGTTGAATAACATATCCAGATAATATATTTTAAAATCAATTGAAATGGGATTAAATCTTATTTAAAACATTGATTCAGGGTGTCTGCTATGAAAGTCTTCTATCATCAAAAGTTTGAGTGAGAAAATATTGCTTATTTGTTAAACAGGTCGATAAAATACTCAGATTCAAATGACTAGTAGCGATATACGTTTAGAAAAAAGATAGGAATATTATTTTCTGTACATACTAGATTTCTACTTTACTATTTCAGTGTTTATCTGCACCTTTATCAAAAGACTTGACAATACTTCCAATACAACTGATGAAACTTGACAGACACCTTTTTCAGAAATTACTGATCTTATAGGTGCAGCAAATAGTGTATCATAAACTGAAGAATCATAGGGAGTTGTTTAGAAAAATAATAATGTTTTTAAAATTAGTTTTTAAAGAAATGAATTTTTGTTTTTTTGAAATTTGAACTTGTATGCTGAAATACCAGTGTTTATAAAATAACATTCAGAATAGTGACGTGAAAAAGATATTCAAGTCATTTGCAATTTCGGGTATCTTTGGACTTGGGAGTTACCAAATAGCTCATGGGTAGACAGGTTTGAGATACAGGAATTCATGAGTTTGATAATCTTTATAATTACAATTTGGGAAATGTTTATGAAACAGTTTGGTTTATAATATTTTAATAGGTAAAAAAAACTATGATTTATTCTTTATGTTGAAATTTGAAATATAAAAAATGTGGTATCAAGCATAGTTTTTTTTCCTTTTAAGTTGTACATGAAGCGTACTGTGAAGTCATGAGAAGGAGACACTTGATGGCCGTGACTCATCTTGGCTTGGCTGGCCCATAAAACACATCTTCAGCTCAGCTGTGGTGATGAATAGAAGGTCAATAACATTAAACCTCTTTTTCTGTGGAAGAACAGTACAAGGGAAATTAAGTTGTACTTGTGTTTTTGTGTCAAAAATATTGATGTCTTGGTGTCAAATTGTAAATTAGTAGTTGAGAATCATACAATATATAGATGACATATTTATTTAAATTTTGAAAAAAAGAAAAACTGCTTCAAGTTAAATGGTGCATTTTACAGTAATCTATAGGTTTATTGTCAATATGTTTTCCACTTGTAGTTTAGTTATAAATAAAGGTTCACAATAGCAAGGTTATGATATAGATAGTACAACTAAACTGAAAGTATTTGATTAAATAGTTTCTTTGTTGTATAGAAATACATATAATGGAATGAATATATATTTTATGTATATCAGTATCAGTGGACATATTTAGTTGTTACGCACTGAAGAGAAGACAATTGAACTTTTGTAGTTTTAATTTTTTTGTGCCCAAATCTGTTTTTGTGGTAGCTACTGAAGTTAATTCATTCAAAGGTTATACATACTTTATAAATGAATTATTACTCAAGAAGGCTTTTTTAATACACAAAGTAAGAAAACAGCAGTTATAAAGTTCACTTTGTAATTATATTAAGTATATATATAGTGAGATTTGTAGGAATATTGTGTAGCATGCATAATAAGTTTGTTTTCTTTTTAACTTATTGACACCTCTTTAGTTCGTTCATTGATTTGCCAGTGTATTTAATGTTTGGCTTAACCACCCTTTTATATTTAACTTTCTACGTGTACAAAAAAAAGCTTCAAGAAATAGTTTTCCTACATTTTGTGTACATCAGATAATTTATAGCTTGGTATTACATCAGTTTGAGTTTGTTACCTGAGTAACAGTGTTGTGTTAATGATTGAAAAATCAGTGAATTGTTATTACTTATTAAAGAATTAATACTTCAAGTTGTTAACCTTTACATCTCTTCAACTATTTAGGATTTTAAGTAATTTCTAAATGATAAATATTGAAAACATAGTAAAACTAAAAACCATATTTAATTATGAAGGATTTAGAATTGATTTAACTCCCATCTACATCATTAAAACCTCAAAACATTGTTTCACAATATTCTTATTACAAAAATATTAGCTATTGAGTGAATAAGAAAACTATTCAATCAGAAGTTCAGAAAGAACAGACTAAAATGATAATAATATAATGGAACATGATAAAATCTGAGACATAAACTTGTTTAAAACATTAAGTGTAAACACCACGTCTTTAAAATAATAATAATCAAATGAAAATGCTGAGAATCTGGAATGGATGAGATTAACAGGTGGAGGTGAGGTTAATGTTTAGGTTTCAGTGGTCATTGAAAATGGAGAAGTTTTCTTTAATAAAGAATTTATAATCTGTAGTTCGAAAGTCGAGAATATGAAATTTTTCAAGAAGTATGGTATGGTTATTATTCTCACTGTGTAACTGAAAACAAGATTCAGACGGATTAGTTAGTTTATTTCTGCTTCTAACTGAAATTTCCATGTACTTGTACACACTAATTTGTAGTAAACATATAGTTCTTTTACCAGTATAGGTAACATTACTGCTACCATAACTGCATTTGTATATGACTCGTGACCATATCGGAATGATTCAAGTGTCTTTGATTTTAAACTAGTTTTAATGATAAATGTTAACATAGATACCAAACGTAGCTTAATTTGTGGGTGATATGTTTGATTTTTTTTTTTAATTTGATATTTGAATTTTAACTTTGTTTAACACTGAAAGATGTGATAAGAACTAGTGGGTAGTTGGAGATTGTGTTTGTTCTGTTTAAGTTGTCAAAAATGTTCGTGTGAGGAGTATAAGAAATTAAGGACATAACCATTAATTTGTAATGTGTCATGAATTTTTGAAATTTCTGAGTGAAGACAGAAGTAGTCAGAACAGACATTATGTGTTCTGCCTCAGAAGATTTAGAACACAGTTGTGTTTGAAAGAGTCTGGCATAAAACTTTTGAAAGGAGCATATAAGCAAGTAAATATTTTCATAGAATAAACGAATGTGGTAAAGAGATAATTTATTTTGTTGACTTGGACATCTAAAAAATGTTATTGTTGTCTTTCATTTAACTTGTTATGTTGTGAGTTTAGGTAATCTAAAACCTTTTTTGCATGGTTAGTGTTGTGAAGGAATAGAAAAGTGTTATCAACACATCTTCTGTATAACAAACGATTTTAATAAACGGTATAATTATTCAGTCGTTGACATTTGTATAAGAAAAACATATTCAGGAGTCAGACCTCTGTATTGTTGCCACTCCGCCTTTCTCTCCACGAAGATGATCATTAAAAGCAAACTGACTGTCCTTGAGGATTAATTTAAGGAGCTGTGTGAATTTTTGTTGGTTGAAGTTAGAGTGCAATGCATTGATTGTTGGAGATAACTGTTTAATAATTATTTTGTTTCTTCAACTTAAAAATTAGGGAATAAGGACTGAATAACAAAGATGGCCAAAACTAATTGGTTTGCATTAGAAGACTTAGATATCTCTTAAACGAACTAAAATATGCCTTTAACAGTAAATTTGTTCTCGGTTAGTGAGCTTATTTCACATGTAAGATATGTAGGAAGTTTATAGCTGAGAGAACTGAGAGTGGAAAGAACAAGTCTGAGGAGTAAACCATTTTGTGTAATTTTGGTCAACGACACGACAAAATTAGATGTGTACCTGTGGGATAAAGTTCTTTAAAAGTGGTGTTAAAGACGAATTTATAAGTGTAAAAATATCTTCAAGTCTGGAGCTTTTACTCATGCTTACAGTAAACTTAAACAGTTGTTATCGAGGGGCTTAAACTTTGTTGTGTCATTTAAAATGTCTTGCATTTTGTAAACACAGTCAGTTCTGTTTGAAATGACAACATTTATATGTTTAACTCTTCAAATAACAACGTTTCAGTTTCTAGCAAGTTAATTTAACGTGGTATAATGAGAGTGTAACAACAAACATAACCCATCATATTCATGCTTCTGTATCAGAGTCCTCACAAATGATTCGTCACATGGAAAACAAGCCTTATAATAAATACTAAAAAAACATTAATTATTGAAAACATCTTTAACTATGATTGTTTTTTAATTTTATCCGATTGCATGATGATAATAAGAGTCGTCCCCATACCTTTCGACTCTGGAACTACAGACTATGAAATCTTTACAAAATAAAGTCTTTCCATTTTCAGTAATCACCCAACACCAGGTAATAACACCAACTTTTTAATCAGTTCCAAATATGCTGTGTTTACGCTTATAATTAAACTTTATGAAGTTTTCTCTCAATAATATTATCAAATATGTATATGCCTCTGATATTATTGTATATTACATTATATTGTTACCATTTAAAACCTGTTCTTCTAAACTTCTGATTGTTTAAAAAATAACATAACCACACAGTGCTAATGTTGTTATTTTGTGGTTAGAATATTGTGAAGTAACCTTCTTGTGGAATTTGAATCACTTCTGAAATTTATAAATAAAGATGTTTATTATATGATAGCCTTCAGTTAAATAGTAATAGGTAAATAACTGATATTTTAGTACGAAAGTCAAACACTTACTCTTTTAAAGAGAAACTTAGGAGACTGTGTTTCGTAATTGCCCCAAACTTGTATTCGAAGTGTGACGGTTTATATTTTTTGTTTATTTCCCAATGATATTATTGACACAGAAAATATATAAAATTTGCTTTAATGAATTCTGAAAAGCTGCCAGTTCTGTATTGTTTTTGGTGATTTTGTACTTTGTACACGTAAACAAAGTTTTGGATTTTTTTCACACTTGTTAAACATTTTGTGGGTTATGTTAGAAATAGTGTGGAGTTTAAAAACAATTTCTGACCTGGAGAATAAATCCTAGGGATTGATTGTTGGCTTTGTAAATATTTTCTGTTGAGTATATTGAATTATTTAGTTTTGTTTTTTGATATTTTACTCGTTTTTTTAATTTGTAGATTTTAAGTCTTTGATACATAACTTTTTTGATAAACATTTTATTTCAGGTATTTCCTTGTTTGTTCATTGATATCTTCTGTGTTCTCAAATATTGAACATTTGTTTTTGCACTGTGATCTAATTTTCTTCTTTATCGATAAAGATTTCTAATTTTTCTGTGATTATTAATATATTTTAATATGTGAAACTACTTTGTTTATAACCATTGTACTTTACTGCAGTTTCCCAAACCTTCGTAACTGACGACAAAATTTTTCATATCTCAAACCTTTTGCAGCAATTGTAAACAAGTTTCTATGGGTGGCCTAGTGGCGCCCCCTTGACTAAATTAAAAATTAGTTTGTACCAAGAAAAAATAAATCGACTTTGAAATTAAAAATAAATCATTAAATTTAAAGTAAACCTACGTTAATAAATAAAATTACTTAATTGCAAAAATTCTGTGACAGTGAAGCACTTATGTTCTTTTTACACCTTCTTCTGTTTCTTCTATGTATTTGAAACCTGCTACTTCATTTCACTGTTTCTTAATACTTGACTTAATTTACTTTATTAAATTCGTATCAAACTTAAAGATATTTACGTGTATATACATATTATAATGTTCATTTATTGTGAAGAACAAGTAATTTTATTTTGTTTAATTACATTTGACTTCCATAATTTTAAGAAACAGAAGTTAATAGAGCATGGTTTGACGTGTTCTAAATTTGTAACTAGCTACTCAGTGATAATAACTTCAGAACTGCTGACACTAAACTGGGAGTTTAGTTTTAACGCCGATAAAAAGTCAATAATTTTTATAGTTAATACACAAAACGACGTGATATAGAATAATGACGAACTTGACGTGGAATATTTATAAGAATGTAGACGTAATGAATGTTTTTCCAACTTTAACAGGTTCATTTAATATTCTTCATAGAAAGATTTATTCTATGAAAACAAGAATATGCAAGAGATAATTACAGAATGTACCTAGTGTTCTTACATACGCTTCACGTTGGGACACTTCTAGACACACGTATGCTGACCAGTTTGTTTTATGTTGTATCGTACAAGAGGTGATTACTTTTGAAGGTATACAGCTGAAAGCTCTTTAAGTATTAAAGACTGGTCATTAATGTTGTGATAACAGTACTTGCGGTGTCATTTTGTTGAGAATATTATTTGGTTCATTCGTAAAAAGTCTCAGCTGTAGTGTGTGAACAAAACCTTTTTTAAAAAACTTGCATTAGAAACATATTAATACCAGTGACTAACTCTGGTTGCTGTTTAAGATTTTTATAGGTTGATAAAGTTTGGTGATTATGTATTATAACAGTATAGACTACACTGGGGAACACTTTTTCAGTAACTTTGAGTTGCATAGGATATTTTAACTGATTCTGAAGGAGTTTTAGGCGCTGATTTCAAATCTGAAATTAGTTTTTCTCTACAAGCTCTAGTTTGTATGCAATTTGAGGTTAATGAAATTGTACAAATGTGAACTTGCGTAAACCATGTATAAGCATTTTCACGTCCATATATATAGATAGCTTCTAATATTTTGATCATTCTTCTCTTGTTTCAGATCAAACATGGCTTCCAAAAATAGATATCATTGCAGAAACAAGCCTGCTGCTACATATGTGGATGCTACACACTCAATCGTCAGAGACGTAACATATCCTCGTTCGTCATGCGTGCCTACAAGGCATATTTTGAAGTTCATCTTGGTGATCAAGACAAGCAATGGGCTCCTCATGTTGTGTGCCACAATTGTGAGGAAATGCTTCGAGACTGGACCAAAGGAAAACGCAATGGTCTGCCTTTTGGTGTTCCAATTATTTGTCGCAAACCCACCAACCATGTAACTGACTGTTATTTCTGCATGGTAAACACAACGGGTGTTGGGAAGAAAAACCGACATCAGATTACGTATCCGAACATTCCCTCAGCTATTCGGCCTGCTCCACACTCTGAAGAAGTTCCTGTTCCAGTTTTCAAAGGCTTGCCTTCATTGGACGATAAAGACATTGGACATGATTCAAGCGAACAAGACAGTTGTGACAGTGAATTGTCAGAAAAGTGTACACAATCGGAGAACTGTTCTTCAGACACTGAACCTTTCCCCGTCCCCAAGCCTCTTCCCCAGGCTGAACTGAATGATTTAGTGCGGGATTTAGGTCTTTCAAAGAAAGCAGCAGAGCTTTTGGCATCAAGATTACAAGGCAGAAATCTTGTTGATCACTCTGTTAAAGTATCATATTTCAGAAAGCGTGACCAGCTTTTTGTGACCTTCTTTTCAGAAGACAGACAGTTTGTTTACTGCCATGACATCCAAGGGCTTCTCAAAGAACTGGATGTACCTTACTATAGTCCTGCTGAATGGAGACTCTTTTTAGACAGTTCAAAACGCAGTCTAAAGTGTGTTCTTTGACATAATGGGAATGTTTATGGAGCAGTACCTGTCGGTCACTCAGTGCATTTGCGGGAAGACTACGATGATATGAGAATGGTCATGGACTTATTAAAAAATCATGAGCACAATTGGATCATTTGTGTAGACTTAAAGATGGTCAACTTTCTTCTTGGACAACAGAAAGGTTTCACCAAGTTTCCATGTTTCATCTATATGGGACAGCCGAGCACGAGACAGACATTGGGTCCAGAAGGACTGGACTATTCGTGACACCCTTGAAGCAGGCATGCCAAATATCATACAAGACCAAATTGTAAGCAGAGATAAGATCATCTTTCCTCCTCTTCACATCAAATTAGGTTTGATGAAGCAATTTGTCAAGGCACTGGAAACTGAAGGTGAATGTTCCCAACACATCATCACAGCTTTACCAGGGTTATCATTTGAGAAGATCAAAGCAGGCGTGTTTGATGGCCCACAGATTCGAACCCTAATTCGTGATGATCAGTTTGTTGCTAAGATGACCGCTTTAGAAAAGGCAGCATGGTTTTCCTTTGTGGCAGTCGTTCAGAACTTCCTTGGAAACAATAAGGCGGAGAACTACACTGAACTTGTGAACAGAATGCTTCTCGCTTTTCGTGATCTCGGGTGCAACATGAGCATCAAGCTTCATTTTTTTGAACAGCCACCTTGGTAGGTTCCCTGACAACCTGTGGGCTGTGAGTGACGAACAAGGAGAACGATTCCACCAAGATTTAAAGGTCATGGAAGAACGCTACCAAGGGCGCTGGAACAAAAGTATGATGGCTGACTACTGCTGGAGCATTAAACGAGATTGTCCAGATGAAGGGTACAAAAGCAAATTCCTACCTGAATAAAACACACAAACAAATTGATAAGCTATTCCTATAATTTCCTATAATAGCGAAAAATTAAAAAATAAATAAAAATATCAAATTGCATAAAATCTGTAGCTTGCAGACAAAAACCGACTTCAGATTTGAAATCAACACACTCAAATTGACTATAGAAAGGTCTTTTTAAATGCAACAAAATGAGTGTTCCCCAGCTATCAGTGCGAAGACTATGATCAAGAAAATAGATAGTCAATGTACTCTTGATGAACAAACAGTAACATTGTGGTTAATTTTAAAAGATTTTTACGTGAAACAAACTTAAAGAAATCATGTCTTCCAAAGTCAAATTTAAAAGTTCTTACTACGTTTCAAATGTTTGTATTTAACACTAAATCCATGTATGTTTTGTGTGAATATTTATATGCTTATATATTAATTTTGTTTCTAAAATCATGTATTCTACCACTTGAAACTGAGAGATTTCTTTTAATGTTAGTTGTAGCAAAACAATATCTTTAGAAATTAAGGATAATTAATTATAATAAAGCAATTCAATTATTTGTGCGATGAAAGTATTTTAATCAAAAATCTCTTTTGTTAAATTACTAGATAATATTTAGTTTCGAAGAGGACAAATGAAAAAAGTCAGCTGATAAAAATAGCATCATTTTTAACTTGTATTTTTGAGCCAGATTTCAGGGGTTGTCACAGTATGGTTTAGTGGACGTTGACATAAAAGTATTTCTTACCACAAAAAGCTTAAGATACTGTATTGAATCTGTGTAAGTTTTTGATGTCTTAGAATTTTCTACACGTTCATGAAGTTTTTACTCGCACTATGTTAGTACATCGATTTGACTCAGCAGATAGCCCGATGTGGCTTTGCTATAAGAAAACACACACTGATTTCTGGACAAAATGTCAAAAGTGCGGTATACCAGAAGTCAATGCTACATACAACACCGACTGTTCCACATATAGGTACAGAAAATCCATACCAGTTTGCACTCTTACTTGTACCACCCCTTGCGATAGGTTTGTTTTGAATTTCGCGCAAAGCTGCACGAAGGTTACCTGCGCGAGACGTTCTTAATTTTGCAGTGTAAAACTTGAGGGAGACAGCTGGTGATCACCACCCACCGCCAACCTTTGGGCTACTCTTTTACCAATGAATAGTGGGATTGACTGTAACTTTGTAACGCCCCGAGTCGGTTTCGAAACTCGGATTACGTGTCGAGTGCCTTAACCACCTGGCCATGCCGGGCGACCCAGGAAATGTATTTTAACACGTTACTTCTTCGTTAGGCGTATCACTGGAATTTATTTAATTTTTTTTTAACAGATAAACTCTGCCTTATACATTTTAAAGTAAGATAAACATGTTTTTGAAAATATTGAAAACTGTTTTCTGACAATAAACCTTCAACTCATTAAAAATATATATGCATATATTAGGGAACAACCACACGTATTTTGCTTCGTAATTTGTTTTTAGATTTCAAGGCCACCTAAACCTGACGTACTTGGGATATGATAAGAGTGTATTTGTGTAGAGCATTTTTTTTTTGTTTGGGAATTTCGCACAAAGCTACTCGAGGGCTATCTGTGCTAGCTGTCCCTAATTTAGCAGTGTAAGACTAGAGGGAAGGCAGCTAGTCATCACCACCCACCGCCAACTCTTGGGCTACTCTTTACCAACGAATAGTGAGATTGACCGTCACATTATACACCCCCACGGCTGGGAGGGGCGAGCATGTTTAGCGCGACGCGGGCACGAACCCGCGACCCTCGGATTACGAGTCGCACGCCTTACGCGCTAGGCCATGCCGGGCCAGAGCAGAAATAACAAACAGCAAACTTGTTTTTAAAGAATGGAAAACTTTCCCATTATTGATATTGAGGAAATCGGTAAGTAAAATATTTATTGGTAAATATCACAGAATGGTAATGCGTGTTTCATGTTACATTAATAAAATTGCATCACTCGTCACTGGTTTTTCTGATATTTAACTGTAGATTCTTTATTGTCAGCCATTGCTGAATGGTGACGACATCTTTTTCATGTTACATTATACAAAGTCTTTATCGAAATAATTTATAAGCATTTATATATATATATATAACGTTTAACCTTTTATTAACTTTAATAGGAAATCAGTGTATTGTGTAGTAGTTGGAATGAATGAATTTTGCGTCATTTTAATTTAATAAACCAACGATTACACTTTCAAGTGTGCGAGTACAGGGAGAACCAAGTATTGGTGCATTTCGAAAAGTTGCATCGGAGACTCATCTCGCTTCATCTGAATGTTGTTTTTTATATATTAAAAACCACGGAATTCCTGAAAATCTGGTATGTTAAATAATCATTTTTGCAGTTTTACAACGCTTTTTGTACAAGTGACTGAACGTAAAATATTTCGAAAAGAGATTTTTTTATTCACTTATTTCCGAAAACATGTTTGTATATTGATTTTTATAAGCAAAACTCAATTACTTTATTCAGGAAACCTAACGCAATGGGTTATTATTGATAGATACTTAGTGCCCAGTAGAGCTTAACAGTATATCATTTCTATACGTGCTTGTAAAAAAAAAAAGAAAAAGTGATCTCTATTGGCGTGTGGGATGAGTTAGCTAAATTGGATAGACAAGAGGCTGGATGGAAGGGAACAGTCGATTGTTATAAATGGAGTTCAGTTAAGTTAGATAAATGTCTGAAATCTTAGGACATTTGCTCTTTTTGATCTACGTTAATCACTTAGATAAAAGAATGGTCAATAAATTAAAATTTGTTATGATGTTAAGGTCTTTGGTGTTGCTGGCTGTGAAGAGGATGCTGCTGCTTTACAAAAGGATTTAGATCATTTAGTGAGTTAGGCAAATAAGTGGTAGATGGTTTAATTATAATAAATGCAAGTTAATATATGTGTGTTATAATAATTTGGATTGTAATAACTTCAACAGTGTTATTAAAGAAAGGAATCTTAGTGTAGTGCTTTATCAATTTCCCAAGCTATCCAAACAGGGTGGTGCTGTTCGTGGTAGGGTGAATAGAGATTTAGGTCGTATCTACATAAATATTGAATACAGGCCTAAAGAAGTTATAGTTTTATTTGTATAGACCACTGGTTAGGCTACATTTGTAATATTGTGTTCGGTATGATCCCACTTACCTCAGGAAGGATATTAAATGGGTTGGAAAGGGTGCCTTTCGAAGGTGCCTGGGACGAAGTAGTTGCCATACGAGGAAAAGCTGAAATCTCTTAAATTGTTTTTTTCTTGAAAAAGAAAAGTTAGATAAAATCTGATTGAAGTGTTTAAGATTGTAAATGGAATTGATAATGTTGATGCATCATTTTTTCATACTTAACGGCGAGAATAGTAGGTTTTTCTTCTAAATTTCTCTCAAAGTTGCACAAGAGCTATATGCAATAGCCATCTCTGAGGTATCAGCGTAAGACCAGAGCTAGAAGGTCACTCACGGTCAACTGTTGGGCTGCTCTCTTACCAAGGAATAGTAGGATTGACCAGTGGCTGAAAGGGCGAGCATGTTTGATGTAAAGGGAATTCAAACGTCTGACCCCCAGATTGTGAGTCGAGCACACTAACTACTCAGCTATACCAAGCAGAATAGTAGGAAAAGGGGACAGAAATATAAATTTTGGAAAGGTACGAGTCATTTCAGTTAAGACAGTTTTATTTTTCTAACAGGATGGTTGGCCTTTGTAATAGATTGCCTTCGGATGTATGAAAGCAGTAAATTTATTTGAGTTTGAGATAACAATATGAATGATAAGGGCTAGCTTTAAGATTTTTTGTTTTATTGCTTTTAAAGTTATTTATTTGATAGTTTTAGTTTAGTTTCCAATATGGGACTTCTTGTTTGGTTACGAAAAATTTTCTGTGTATAACTAACAGAAATAACTTCGATCTAAATTTTGTAAACGAGATGATTGGACAATTTATAGAAAAAAATAATAATACGATATTAATTTTAGTTAGTTATCACCAGTAGATTCAACCTAGGAACATAGGGCCGCAATCGCTTGCGGATTCTGCAACAAGTATTTAAGTGAGTAGGTTGTTAGCCCACTGCACCGAGCCGTCTCTAATTTAGCAGTGTAAGACTAGAGGGAAGGCAGCTAGTCATCACCACCCACCGCCAACTCTTGGGCTACTCTTTTACCAACGAATTATGGGATTGACCGTAACATTATAACGCTCCCCACGGATAGGAGGGCGAGCATGTTTGGCGCGACGTGGATGCGAACCCGCGACCCTCAGATTACGAGTCGCAGACATCGCGGGATGTCTATAGACTCACAATGCTTGAAAACGGGTTTCGATAACCTGGTTGGATAGAAAACAGATAGCTCATTGTATATCTTTGGGCTTATCTTCAAAGACGTTATAAATTCGTATAGAACAGTACTTGCAACGTAATATCAAGATAAATAAATAATATGACGACGGTTACCTACTGTGTCCACCGAGTGGAATTGAACCCCTAATTTTAGCGTTGGAAATTCGAAAACTTATTGTCCCAGCAGGGGACATGATGACTGTCTATGCAACTATTGTTTATTATAAGATCATACAAATTTAGACGCTATTTGGTAGTGTAAAGACTTAATATGCTTGCCTGACTGAAAATGATTTCGTGAAGGATTTCGATCTTACGATGCGCAGATTGTCCTAACAACAAGGTTAATATAGTTTATGACTTAGGTTTTACTGCACAAAGCTATGAAGACAACTCGCACCATTAAAAACATAAAAACAAAAAAATATTTTCTCTACACCTTAGCCTTTACTCAGATATCGAGTATGAGTTGAAAGAAGCATTTGCTGTGACAAATGAAAACTATTGTTTTCCATCTGAAGAACACGCACCGGGATTGAATCAGGCGTGGCGTGTCTTGAATGTATTTCAGCCACTCTGACTTTAGCTAACCGTTTCTTGAAAGTTCTGGCAATAACATTAGGTGAGTTAACTTATTCAGTTTCTGATCTTTGAGAAACATCCGTTAAGTTTGTTGATGTCTTTGTTCTATGTACATTTTAAATTATTTTAAAAACGTTCTTCTTATATCTGGATCTGTGGATCCAATTTGTCGTCGCACTCTTATAAAAACTTGCCCACATTCTAGTTTCCTTTTTAATTGGCTTCAGTGATTATAAATATTTTATAACAAAATATTTTTAAACAATTGGAACAAAAGAATTGACTACATTTTATTACTCACGTCGTTATGTTTTAATGTAATAAATAGTTCCGTATTTGCACATTTCTTACACATTAAATACAGGTGTAGATGAAGATTTCTTCTTAAAACGTCACAAACACCGACAAAATACAACAGATGGATCCTTCCGAATGTTGTATTATCCTCCTGTGGGAGATGTGAAAAATCCTTATGTTGCTCGTTTCGGAGAACATACAGATTTTGGAACCATAACGTTCTTATTCCAAGACGATTGTGATCGAATGGAGGTGAAGATACTGAGAAAAAAATCTATTTTCGATAATGTTTGTATTTGCTGTCTCTTTTATTGCATTAAGGTTAATTACTTATATGTAAATTAAACAACATAGGTTTAGCTTACTTTCTTAATTTACAAGACAAAGGTTTCTGTGTAACAGGTTCTAGGATTCAGCCACTTATTTTAAATAACTCAAACTGTACTTACTGTACAAACTTACTGTACTGTACTTGAAAGATATAAATTAAAAAGGCTTAGCATTTATTATTTTATCTTGCTAATCCGTGAGGCGAAGTTATTGTAATGATATTTTTAGGCATAACAGCTGTTCCTTATGGCCCTCCAACGGATCAATGATCTAATAATCAATTTACCAGTACCGTTGTCATATTCCGTACGTTTGACGATGTTACTATCTTATAGCTGAAGACGAAGTCAGGAGAATGGATCCAGGCCACTCCAATAAAGGGTACTGTTCTGGTTCCTGTTGCAGACTTTCTGTCCATCAGGAGTAATGGACTATATCCAGCAACAATGAGTAGATAATGTTTACAAGTTATGTTCGGTTCGTCTTTGTAAAATATCAAGCAACAAAAAGAAGCAACGTGTGAATAAGACACAAATAACATGTGTCTCCTTCCTCATGTGACTTTCAAATGTCGTTTGTAAATTCTTTTACTATTCTTATATTGTTAGGATTTTTGACGATAAAAGGGAAATTATTTACTTAATATACTAACAGTATAGATGTCAGTTAACGTTCTTTTGCCATACATTGGAATAACACCAGCATATCAACAATTGAGTTTTATTTCTATGTAACGTCATAGATCTGAAGTAAACTCGTGTTATGTGTTCTTCACCCACCAGCCTGACAACTAATAGTTATCTCAATTAAAGAGGTGCATATATGATACAAATTATTAGTTGAATTTAAGTAACAAACTAGAGGTAAGATTGTTGTTCCCGACGATGACGTCACATTGGAGCCACTCCATAGCTCGAGCCCAACGACTCCACTTATAACTTCGGATTATATTCCTAAAACATTTTATGATATAATGGAGTATTAAGCTATTTACTTGAAAGTATAATTTCTTCTGTGGCAACCACAAATTTCATCATACTTAATTAAATAATCAGAGATTATAATTTCTTATTTTTCTGTTATTGTTTTGCATCTCCAATGTTATTTGTTATGAATGTAAACATACACCACTATTCAGGAAATAAGGCTATAATCAGACAGCCTGACTTATTAAAAGAAAACAAGTATAACTAGAATACAAACTTCCTTATGGAAAGGGAATACGTTTTATTAACAGATGTATCTGATGATTTATGGTTCACATAACAGTACGGATACACAGTCTATCAGATTCAACCTCAATTTGCAAGCCTCGTTTGTGTAAAAATAAGAAAAAATGATAACAGTAACAGGGGATGTGGGTGCCTAAACCCAAATCTAAAACTGTCTTTCAACGCATGCAGATGAGTTATCGAAAGTTGGTTGCTGTCAGTGAAACAAAATTACAAACTAATATTCAAACAGTTGAGTATAACGGAACCCATGAAGATACAAACATGTATATTATTTGTAAATGGCTATAGTACGTGATTATGCAATACTGTTTATTTTCAGCACGTTTGAATGAGTTTATAGCATATTTTGTGTTACTAATTTGGCAAGAGTAACTTCATTTTCAGGTGTTATCACCAGCAATAATTAATTTCTGCATATTTAATTACTAAAACCACTAATTAGAGGTAATTCCACAATGTTCCTAAAAGGGTCCAAGAGTTGGCGATGAGTGGTGGTGACTAGCTGCCTTCCTTGTAATTTTACACTGCTAAATTAGAGATGACTAGCGCAGATAGCCCTCGTGAAGCTTTGCGCGAAGTTCTTTAAACTAAACTTTAAAATGTTGTGTTTGAAGAGTAAATAACACCAAAGTTAAGATTACCAAATATAATTCATTTTTAGGCCTGTAGGTGTATTTATTTCCATTTCTCAAGGTAGTTTTCACCTTAATTCATAGTAACTCCAATGTTTTCCTAGTATATTTTTCAAAACGTAGAAAACTGTGAAAGATAAAGGTAATTTTTCTACATTTTAGCCTCCACCCAGATGTCCAGTATGAGATAAAAGATTCTTTCGCAGTGGCAAATGAAAACTCTTGTTTTCCTTCTGAAGAACACGCACCGGGATTGAGACAAGGATGTCATGAATGTATTTTTTTCACTCTGACTTTAGCTGACTGTTTTTTGAAAGTTCTGGCAATAACATTAGATGAGTTAACTAATTGAGTTCCTGATCTTTGAGAAACATCCATTATGTTTGCTGGTATCTTTGTTTTATGCACATTTTAAATCTGGATATGTGGATCTAATTTGTCATTGCACTCTTATAAAAAACTTGCCCACATTCTAGTTTCCTTTTTTTGTCTTCAGCAGTTATAATTATGTGCAACAAAATATTTTAAAAGATTGGAAAAAAAGAATTGATTACATTTTATTATCAATAGTACCTACAGTTCTAAGTGGAGGTTTGAAATGAGAAAACAGACAAAAAGAAGTATACAGTAGATAATTGGAACATTCAAGTTAAATACACTGAAACAACAAATACGTTATGATCCATGAGTTTCTAATATTAAATTTTGTGTACAAGAATATCATGGCATATGAATGTATGTTTCTTGTCAGATGATTACCTATAAAACTTTTGAATCATTGAAATTTAGTGTTGTTGATGTGAAGTAGTTAATAAACATTTATTTGTTGAAGTATATTTCTTTGTATCAAATCCACAAACTGTACAGTGTTTATTGTTATATCGAGTTGTTAAATCAAATATAATAGATTTTTGAGTTTTGTTTTATAACTTCAAAAAATGGCATCATTCTTTACCTGTCTTCTAACCCAAAGAAAAACATGCATTAATGTCTTTAAAAAGCTCCTTGCAACAAGAAAGGTGTTTCAAACATAACTGTTATGTCTAACTATGACACAAAATATTTTATGTTGGCATGAAAGTTAAGTAGAGAAACTGGTCAAAAGAAAAGGTTTTTTGAAAAACCCAAATTTTGAGGATCTTTGTGTTTATGTAAGCTTCCTGATGAGCTTAGTTTTTAAACTTGTTACTGAAAATGGGTTGAATTTTTTTTCTACACTTTTCTTTTAACATGTTTGATTTTAACTTAATCTTTTTCATTTGCTGTGGAATTACAGAGAAGTGTAGTAGATACTTAGCTGATTCTACGTAATGTTGTTAACTTTTTCATTGTAAATTTATGTGTATATAGAATTATATACTTTTATGAAATTTAATAACTAAAAAATGTCATTTTATATTTACACGATTTTATAAACTTTATTGAAGCTGTCAATAGAATTTATCTTCAGCTATTAAAAGCCATCAGTGTATTAGAGAACTCTGATCTCACAATTCTTGTAATAAATATCAAGCGTTGATGTTATTGACACTTGAAACCTCGTATAATACTGTAGATAAATTTATTACTGAGCTTGATTGAGGTATTGACTGAGAAATTTGGAGTGCGCATTTCGACAGAAGAAGGCTACACAATAGCAAGAATACATGGTAATAAATCTCAGTGGGAAAGATAGGATGCTTTGTGGTCTTTTTGATCAGGTCGTAGTCCTGTTTTTGTAGCCACAGCTGTAGGTATCATAATTTAATGCGGTAAAAGTAAGGTAAATTCACGGAGAAAAATGGGCTCTGTTTAAGAAATATTTAGTTAAGTTTTTCTAATGTGATTATTTAATCCTTTACACTAAATTAACCTTTTTTCAATGAGCATTATCACACAAAAATAAAATTTATGAAAAAAAAGAATAAAAGATTGGTACCACAGCTTTTAAATTTATGTTTGTTTGTGGTTGCTATTGGCATGATAATGTATTAAAACTTCACAGTGGACAACGATTTTTTCACTGTGCACATCGTGATGTTTTAGTGAATTATATTCAAAATTTAACGTTATACAAGATTTAAGTTCTGAATTTTATAATATTAAAATTAAATCCTCAGTTTTCCTAGTGTGAAAATTGTAACATTTGATTGTGGATAATTGCCAATCATTAATATATTTATTACTCTTTCAAAAAGTATGAAATTTAATGTAAATTACTCCTCATGATGTTGTAATCACTTAGGCAAAGCATAATTGTTATAGTCTCCAGTCTAATTTGGTTACAGAGTCTAAAAATGGAAAGTCAGGCCCCCCTCTTTCCATATTCACATATCACATCCTTTTTTTCAGAAGTTGCAAGTAGATCTCTCTAATGTTTAATGTTATTTACATATAAATAATAGAAAGCCAAGATTATAATTTATCCAATGATATATTCTACTATGTTGGTTTCTGTAAAGAGGAGTTTATTTTGCTTCTAGTTCAAACTTTATTCCCATGGAAGATACATAAGTCAGTTCAGCTGGATATTAAACAGCATAGTTAGGGTCATATGAGGTATTCATTAGTAAAGTGATTTACAACTCATATGGCACAAATATTAGTTAAGACGTGGGTTTAAAGGTCAGTGAAACAAAATTTAAGTATAAAAAGATGTTTACTGTTATCAGGTAAGAGATGTTTAGGATAAACAAATGTAGTTAATGTTACAATTTGAAGTTGTTTAAGAAAGGAAAAAAGTGATTGAGATTTATTTTGAATTTTGTTTTGGTGATTACAATATTAGTCAAATTGACCAACCTTATATAAAGAAGAGAAAGTAACAAACTGAAGTTTTAATGAAAAATAACACTTAGAATTATTTAGGAGGTATCAGATATATTACCCAAATGAAAAAGTATATTTAATTTTAACATAAATTACTTAATGCCTCGAGCAGTCAATTAACGTTTGCTTAAAGATTGTGAAATTTCATGAAGATACTCAAAATGTCAAAAGTTAGTGTGGAAACTGTAAAGGTTAATTTGTTGTCATGAATTATATTTGAATGAGTGCATGGTGAGAAAGATAATCAGTAAAATAGAAAGATGGTGCATTTTAATCTTTCTAATATTGTTGTACATGACCAAATTGTATTTACAAAATTTAAGAGAAGTGTGGAAAAATAAGTTGTTTATCTGTTTAACAACTTGTTTCAGAATATTACTTGTTATCCCTAACATTGCACACCAGCTGCCACATTTTGCTTCTTATTGTTATTCCCCTAATGTTTTTATTTTGCTGGAAATATGATTCTATGAGATTTGTGAATTATCAAAGTGTTATATTTTAAAATATTTAACTTTCATTTTTTTCCCATTATGATATTTCATG
Source organism: Tachypleus tridentatus (assembly GCF_004210375.1). Classification (NCBI taxonomy): domain Eukaryota; kingdom Metazoa; phylum Arthropoda; class Merostomata; order Xiphosura; family Limulidae; genus Tachypleus; species Tachypleus tridentatus. Next base: position 64,057,741 of record NC_134826.1, on the reverse strand, counting down.
GTGTTTAAAATGACTTCAATGTTGTAAGCCAATGGCCACATCTTAAATTAAGTGGTTGAAATAAATTTTATGTTGTGTAGTATGTGGAAATTGTTGATTCCTTATAATTTCATTTGTATATTTTTAGCACTTTTGGTATATTCACTGTTATTTTTTATACTGATAATCATTGCCTGGCCTTATGGTAAGAGTGGTTGACTTAGTCTGTTGGCCATGGGTTTAAATACTATTATCAAATGGGTTCTTCTTTTTATCTGTGTGAGTAGGTGATATATTCTAATTGCCATTCCCACTATTCAATTAGAATAGCCCAACAGTTACAGGTAGGTGGTGTTGACCAGCTCATTCCCTGTAGTTTATCACTTCTAAGGAACTTAAAAAAAACCAAAAAACAATTAAACACTTAGAACAGAAATTGTGATGTGCATAATTTTTGTATTGCATAAACCGAACATGATCAGTTTTGGTTCAAGCACAGAATATATGTCATCATTAGTTTTAAAACCTGTTATTGGACGAAAGTGAAACATCAATGAAATCAAAACACTTGAGTAATTATCTGATTTGACCAAAAATGAATAAAATAATTTTCATAGGTTGGTTCTAGAGGTTTGGATATACCGAATGTGAAACATGTGATTAATTATGACCCACTGATTTATGTTGAAGAGTACGTTCATCATATTGGTCGTACCAGAAGAGTTGGGAATTTAGGTTTGTCATTTGTCCATTGTTTTAAAGTTAAAAAATTTAAAAAGCTGTGATTTAATATATTAATAGATTTATAAGGAAAAGAAGATTAAAACACCTTCAACAGAAGTGGTTACCTCTAAACCCTGGGATTATCTTTTATCATTGAATATTTTACTGTGTAGCATAATTTGCAACGCACAAGTTCATTAATAAAGTTGAAAGCAAACTAGAACACAGTTCCTTGTGTCCCAAAAGTACTTAGTGAAATCAAACATTCTCAAAATTAAATTCTTCCAACAATTGATATTAACAATTGTATATAAACGATACATGTAAATCAACAGCTAATCTGTTAAAAGAATATCTTTGTTATGTGACTTTTCCTATGACATATAGATGGAGACACAATAAAATTGAAGATACTTGTAAATTTTACCAAACTCAATCAACATTCCTGATTAAATTCTAATGTGCATATTTCTTACTTTTAGGTTTAAGTGATTGAACTCACTCATTTGATGTTGTGATTTAGTTAACTTAGTCTGTTGGATAAGATCTTAACATTACATAAAATGTTTTCCGTTTATGGTATCCCGGTGTCTTCAGTATAATGTGTAGCAATAACATTATTTTTGTTGAGGTTTTGGAAGCCCCTAACTTGTGATGTTCTGTCATACAGAAATTAGCATGTGTCCAGTGTAGTTTTCTGAATATTTCCATTTGTTGGTTTGATATACAATGTCATTAAAATGCTATTGACCTGCAGCTTGTGATCAATGGCTTTACATTTACCTTCTGCACTTTATTTCTATATGTGCTGATCTAATTATTAAAGATTTAAGAAAGATGCTTTTAGTACTAGCTCATTAGATAGACCCAAGTATTGTTTCTTGGCCCTTGTGCTTAATGTTAAAATAATGAATAACATTCAACATTAAAAGGACACACAATGAGAAAACATTTTAAATTCAGGCTGATCTATGGTTTTCAAAAAGTTAACTACATGTTTTGACACCTCAGTGTCATCATCAGGAGTGATTTGTACCTTTTAAAAAGATGATGCAATCTTTCTTTCACATTATTATTTCCAAAGTTTTAAAGGTATTATTGGCCCTAATACTGGTTGGTTTCATCAGTATTACTGTTCTTCCCTCTAATATCTCGTGTGAAATTCCAAACAAACCATATTTTCCCACCAAGAATGTGTCATCTACATATCCAAATATCAGGTATACATTATGCACCATTTGTGGCTATTGTTTTGAATACATCCATATATGTCACATAACAAAGGTGAGAGGAAGGGTCCCATTGGTAAGCCTTAATTTCATTTAGAAAATTTAATCTGAAATAGTGTATTCTTTACTTTGTTATTCATGATAACTATTGTTCAAACTGCAGAAAATGTCACTGAGCATTCCTTGTTCATTTTGATTTTTCATTTATTCTACAAAATCTAAAATATTTTTAGTTGTACGTTTATTTTTATTTTCAAACATGAATAATTGTGAGCTGTATGCTTCACTAGTTGATATAATGTACCTATACTTGGTGCTTTTGGACTAAAACTATCAATCATTTTATGTATTTTTATATGGTTTGTTAGCATTGTGATTTGGCAATTTCTACTGGAAAATGCAGTTGTTTTAAAATTACTGTTACAAGTTAAAACTTCAACAGTTGTGAAACTAGAGATGTATAATTAATCTAACAATGTTGAGTGTGAATTCATTTTTTTTTGAAGTAAAGAATAATTTTTATAAATAAAATGAAGGATTAACAATGGGATCTCTTTTAATGTGTGGCTTTTATATAGATGTATTAAATGGGACTAAATTTTTTATTGATGTTCACAAAAATTTGAAGTTATGTACAAAAACATGAGGATTTAAAAATGAGTTGTTACTAATGGAATATGGAGCAGGTGAAAAGGGATTTTACCCCGATCACATGACAGCTAAAAAGGTAGATTTTGTTATGTCTCCCAACTTAACTCCTGACAGTGAATGTTGAAGTGTTTAAAGATTTTCAGTCCTTTGGAAGTCATACAAAAGTCTGAATTCATAATTTTATATATCCATTTGAATGTTGTGTGCTGTTTATTATATTGGGTATACCCAGTATTCTTATCCCAAAAGTTTTGCTGTAATGTTATCACTTGTACCAACACAGGACCTAAGAAACTTGATTGATATTTGTTCATACTTTCTATGCATCCGAAAAAGTTATTTGGATCTTTTTTTTTTGCTATGTGATTTTTATTATTCTGTGTGCAAATATTTTTCTTAGAATAATAATTATCTACACTTTTTTCATCACTTTCTTGTATTTTTTCTCTCCAATCTTGTGCACACATAACAAGTACTACATCTATTTTCATTCCAGGGAAAAGTTTGTTAAAAATATTAGCAATAATTTCCCTGCCACAAACATGAATGGTAGTATAATAAAGAGATGTAAATATTTACAATTTCTGATGTTACTTCATATATATTGATGTGTACGGGTATATCATTTTATCTTTTTTTATACATATTTGTATACATCTTATATTCACAAATCAGAATTTGTTCCAGGCACTTGTTGGGCTGTATTTATTGTAATTACAGTTTTGCTAACAAAGAGTGTTGTCTTATCGAACCGTTGTATTTTTTTTACAGGCTTGGCAACGTCTTTTTTTAAAGAAAAGAACATAAATATGTTGCTGGACTTGGTGGAACTTATGGCTGAAACGAAACAGGAATTGCCTGACTCTCTAGCTGCAGTGGCTAAAGAGATTCAGACTGAAAAATAAGCCTCAAATTCCCATAAATATGGAGGTGGTGCTTGCAGGTAAAGTTCGATGGATCTGTTTGACCTCTATGTTTAAAAACAAATAGCATGTAAACTTGTGTGGTAGGAGCATTTCAAAAAACTATAGAAACGTTACCATAGGTAAGAATTTTAGCCTATCTGTGTACATGTACATTCTTATAAAATTTCCAACTTCTAACAGGCACCATTGATTTATCTTTCTGTTTAGGTGCATTTTAATAATGAAAAATAAATCTAGATAGGTTATTTCAGCATACATACTTATTCAACTGAAATACCTATCATGAACCAGATGTTTGATCTATTTTTTATCTTATCACACTCGAGTTCCTGTAGTGCTCTGAATTCTTTTGTATCACAAGTTTTGAAGGATCACTGTTTTTCACCATTTTATAGAAGTCACACAGAATATATGAAATTTACAATATAATAAAATTGGTAAGGAGGGAGACTCCCACACCGGAGCTTTCACAGCAGAATTGGCTTCTAATGCATGCTGTATCTTATAACATGCATTTGTCTAAATGTTTTGCTGATGCACATGTGCGTTCAGAGGTAATGAATATATTAATTCAGTAGTCTGAAGCTTTAAGAAGATTTCATCATTTGAGACAAAAGTGATACTATTTTTAAAACGTGCTTGCAGTTGCCAAACAAATCTGAAAATTGTAATTTGTTCCTCTGGTGTTTACAGAGCTTGATAATTCTAGGCATACATAAATATGTTTTACGTGTGAGAAATAAAGGAAGAATGTTGGAATAAATATCCAGATTTTAAAGTTATAAGTAAAGAGTTCATATTTTGAACTGTTAATGAATATCAGTGTGACCTTTTATAGATGGAACTGCAAGTCTTTTATCTCATTCCCATTAGAACTGCAGAACACATTTCAGATTTCAAGGTCGATTAGAAATTTATTTTACTTATTTCAACAATAATTAACCCAGAAAAGTTTAAGGATTTGTTATTTTGTCACTTTGTAACATTTTTCTTTGAAACATCTATTTATTTTCAGTGAAAAGATTTAATCTGAAAATATGGTTGCATTCATTACATTTTTGTCTGTAGTTCTTATAAAAGTTTAAAAAATACTTCAATTATGAACTAAACTTCTCATTAAAAGAAATGGCAGCATATGTCATAATTTTAAAATGTTTAACATTTGTTATCATGAAACAACTCCCGACAATAGTAAATTTTTTTAAGTAAGAAAAACCATACATAGAATTGTTTCATATAATGCTCGTGCCGTATTAGATATGGGCCTGGTGGCTTTGGTGGTCGAGATTTCAGACTATTTAACGCTCACAATTGACAAGGAAGAGGAGCTTTAGGACCTGAGCTAGCCACCGAGCAAGTCAGACGTGCCAATATGCTATTCCTGAATAGAACGAATCGTTCATCCTCGCCAGTCAGGCCGTTAGTGCCGCCTGTAATCGTCGACGGCTTACCGCCGAACCTCACGCCGTACCAAGTCGCCACGTTGATCGCCAGAGCCAAGCCTGGGGCAACCATCGAACCGTCCAGGACCCGTATTTTACGCCGGGGAGGAATCCTCATCCAACCAGCCACTACTGCAGACCAAACCTATCTGTGCCAGCCATGGAACACTGAATTTAAAGTAAGTTGTTCCCCAACGAAAAGTCCAGTCAATCTTTATTCTGTATTCCTCAGGGGCGTCGACCCATCAATTCAACCAGAAGAAATTAGACAAACCATAGAACCCCAAATACAAGCCAAGGTATACGCAGTTCATCGAATTTATTCTAAGAACAGTAATCATCCCACACACTTCATGAAGATAGTGACAACATCGAAGTACAGTGCCGACTGTATTTTACGAGATGGCTGCTATTATCATATATTTCATTTTAGAGCCGAACGCCCACATCGACGACCACTCAAGAATGGTTCAAACCAAGCACCCAGATATCGTAAACAACCAACGGAAATCTTCCAACAGGAAAATACCAAAATACCGCCGATTCCAGACCGTATTAGAAGAAACACGAAGACGGATTCAGACATCCCGACTCAGAAGAAGACAACACCCATTGTTGGCAACACGCCAAGTTGCAGTAGTTCAAGAAAGAAAAAAGGACAGTTCCTGCCAGACTTCAATCCCAGTTTTACAGAACTCAACAACCAGCCAGACTCAAACCATTACGAAGATAACCATCGACGCGACAGCACAAACTGAAAAACAATCTACCTCCACGCAGAAAACTCAAACCAAAATCTCGAGAAGAAACAAAGCATCACAGACCAGCGAAGAACAACTCACCGAAGAAGAGCCAGTAGTTCCACCACCAAGGCCACGTTTCTCAGTTGCACCAATGGGCTTCAAGTGTGGAAACAAGTTCATGATGAAGTTGCCACCCGATCTACAAGACTGCAGCTAACAGTTTTCACGTACACCATCAACGTAGTTCATCAGTTTTTTTTTTGTTTGTTTTTTTATAAATTTTTTGTTGTTTTTTTTCCTTTTCTTTCCCAGCTACTTCCGGGCACGGTCTGGGTAGACTATTCGGCGCCCAGGCCGTGAAAGTGGGTTTTCTCGGGGTACTCCCGTTTCCCCCCACAGCAAAATCTCTGGCATCGGACCTGTAGGTCCCAGCCTCATTCTGAAAAGGGCCGTTTACCCAGTCAAGGGTATCTAATCAATTACAGTAAATTTTAAAAAACCAATTCGCCAGCCGCCAGGGTTCTCCATCCTCGAGCTAAAGTCTGGCTCACTTCACTTTCGCTGCTTTCGTCCAGTTCTCCCGTCCTTCCTCTCACTCACAAATATTTTTGAAATGTTAAAAATAAAGTAAAAACTCCATGGATATTTTAAAACATTTCTCACGTAAGGGGACGAAGAGGAACTATAAAGTTCCTGAACACCCCAGTTGGAGAGAGAACTCTTTTGATTTCTCTCTCTCTAAACTGAACCCCTGCCACGTTAGTTTAGTTTAGTTAGGAAGAGGAGCACGAAAGTTGGTGAGCAATGGCTTTCCATCTCCTTGCTGTGGAGCCAATCAGATTGTCAGCACAATTAATCAAGTAACCGCTGGATGAAATTATGGATCTGGGACTGAATGGTGGACAGGGGCGTAGATCCATTATAGGTGGGGGTATGGCGCATACAATCATCCCCCCTACAGTTTGGTCTGTTGATTTGTTTTATTGCATCACAGGGCTGCAAATTGTTTGTTCTTGTGATTCTCGTGTTCTTACCAATCGAATTACATAATTAGGCTTAGATGTAGGCTTTTTTCAGTAGCCGAAATGTAATATGAGCGTGCTTCTAAGCTTTTCGATATAAGTGATAGTTCGTAAGTATCAGTCAGTAAGCCTTAAGTATATATGCAAGTATTGTAGCAACAAGATTACTCTGTGACTGCATGTTTACAGCTTTCAGGTTTACGTGATCAGATATTACCAATTTGCAAATTGAACAGTCTACATAAGTGGTTGCAAAAATCATCCCCTCTCATCGGGTGTAAAAATCTACGCCCCTGATGGTGGGGGAACCGATTTCCGTATATTACCAACAACATTTTTGTTTGATCATATGAGATGAAGTTTACAGTTACCACACAGTAGGCTAAACGTGAACTAAGTTTTGTTCTCTGCCTTGCAGTATTTAAAATTGACAGAGGTTTGGATTTGTACCAGGATAATTCTTTTGAAATGTTCATTAAAAACTTGCATGTATAAACTTCATGTTTCCAATGTTTTAAAAATATAGTGCATATTTTAAAATAAAAAAAATCATAGTAGAAGAAACAAATTTTAAATGAGATAAGGAAAATGATGAAAATGAAAAAAATTCCCTCAAACTTGTTTATCATATTTCAGTTCAGAACCTATTTAGTTAAGGAATATATTTGAAATAATATATTTCCAATTTTGTTTTATTTACTTCCTACTTATTAAATACACCAAAAGAAATAATGCATCAAATCCTTTGAATTTCCCACAATTCATAAGGAACTTATTATTACATCTTATTACATGTCTGAAAACACTTTTATGTATAAAGTACTTTGTTGTCCTCCCCAGTGGACAAAGTTTAGATATTGCATTGTGTTTAAAAGATAGTTCTTTTGTAATATTAAAAAGCTCATATTTTATCGTTAAAAGTATAATAGATAATTTCAAAGTTATAACACTTTATATATAACATTTATTTATTATTTGATGAAAACTACAGTTTCTACTCTTGAACATGTACATGTGGTGTTCTTATACACAATTTGATATTAGAAACTTTGGAATCATGGCGAATCAGTTCTGTTTTTTTTGTTTTTTTTTCAAATCTGCACAATGGGTTGTCTGGGTTGTGGCCACTACAGCAATAATCTCCGAATCGTACTATTAAAAGGCTCCTTCGTGGCACAGCAGTATGTCTGTGGACATACCAGAATAGAAAGTGGCTTTCGATACTCACAATAGGCAGAGCACAGGTAGTCCATTGTGTACCTTTATTAAAGGTTCTAAAGCTTGTTGCTTAGTCACCAGGAGTGACTGGACTCTTTTTTTTTTTTTTTTTTTTTTTAGCTGTATAGTTTTGGACACACACAAAATACAAGCATTGAAAATCCATAACCGATTTTATTTCATTGCTATGTTTTAGAAGTAATTTCGTAAGTGTCACACAAGAATGTAATATGAAATCTAAAACTACCAATAGAAGAATTAAAGTTAGTCCAAGTGCTATAAGAAGTTCAGCAGTTAGTTCAATAAGACAATATATTTATAAGTTCTGTATAATTATGAGTTTAAGTGCCGTAATCTAACCAACCACGACGTCCAAAAAATATTTTCTAGTTATATAGTTTTGTAGGTCTTTAACTGTATATTTATGAAGATTGCAGAACTTTGGTACTGATATTTAAAAGGAAGTGTGACTAAAGATAGTAGCATTTCTGTTATTTGTGATGCTTTTTAATACAGCTAATTAAACTGTAAGTCCAACTATTATAAGCGTCACATAAAATAAATGAAAGTAGGGTACTTGCAACGTGTTGGTTATACTTCACTATATTAGTGAAAGTAGTGTCTGGAACGGAAGATTAAACTAGCTAATGAGGGGGTTACATTTTTAAACCTATACACTTTTTATTTAATGCACGTTATGTATCATTGAAGGTTTCAGACAGTTTACATCAGACCAGTAATATAATGCACATAGCAGTTCCGTATCACATTAGAGTTAAAGAAACGGATAATGCTAATTTCCTTCACTCTATTGTATGTTGTTTATCATTACATTTTAACCCGAGTTTAGGTTTTTCAAAAGTGGGGACACTTTTCTTAAACTATATGTGGGAAATGAACCTTTGGTTCTACATTTCAGGCAGATATTAGAATAAAAGGAACAAATGTGAGAAGACAATTTTTTGTTATCTTTCTTGGCTTAATGCTCTTATTTACAGTCTGCAGTTAGACTTAGGAATACACTGCTGTTGATGGAAACTCTGTGATGGTGAATAATCCTCGTAAACAGTATAAGGCCATCTTAGATGCAAAAAGAAATATTACTATCAAACTATGAATGTGGAGTTCCCGTTATCCAAGTTAACAGTATATTCATCGTAATAACGTGGTGTACGTTGTGAATAGAGGTTAATTCTGAAGAATGGTTGATCTGTCCTGTATGTGAGCTATACCTCATCAGGTAATTTAACCATTCCCACAGTGTAGTCATACTCTATGTTTGCATTTTTTATGAGCGAAACTTTGGGAACCTGTTCAGACAACGTCAAAATCAATGGCACAGCGGTATATCTGCGGATTCACCGCTAGAAACCAGGTTTCGAAACCTGTAGTGGGCAGAGCACTGATATTCCATTGTATAGTTTTGTGCTTAATCCTAAACAAACAAAATTGCCTAAATAATCGTGTTTATTTAGATACGTAAACACTGGAAGTACAAAAACAAAAGGAATTAGGGAAAGTAAATATCTAATTATATTATGCCATTTATTTAAAAGAAGACCGAATATCTAGTCATAATCGAATAAATATCAGTTGGAAGGAAAAGTTCGTTATTTCAATGTAGCAAGGTATCTTTCAGTAATATGTTTTGAAGAATTTAATGGAATCGTTGGAATCGTGCTGTGGAATGGTTCCACTGTAACATTCTTTTCAGGAACAACAAAATAGACAAAGAAACTTCTTTCACGTCGTCTTTTGCCCTCATCATTTGGAACAAGCAGTCGATGAAATTGTAAAGTGCAACAGAATAAAATATAAGTTTTGGTACAGCAGAGAGGAGAACAGTCATCAGGGGTAAGATGGATTTACGTAACATAAAAAGTTGGTTAAATGTATCTTAAAATGGGAACCAAGTACAAGGTGAATCATTTTTATCCAAATTACTGCTTCATCAAACAACATCACCGTCATCTAAGTGAGTGCACCACAACGTACCTGAAAAATATGGGCTTGAGGAAGACAGTGAAGGAGCTTCAAGACCACTGTAATTTGCAGACGTGCACAACCAACATGTAATTTACCCGCATTTGGTTCTTCGGCATTTTAATGATTCGGAAGCTCAGATTGAAGCTGATTAGAAGTCGATCATGCATTCGATACAGAATTGTTTACCTTATATGTTCAGATGTGAAAAGACAAGGAGTTGATGTCAAAGATCTCGCTGGTCAAGGACATGATAACACCGCCGTCGTGAGCGGCGAGTATTTTGTGGTGGAAGAGAAAATAAGACAAATCACACCTCAATGTTTGGCACAACTTGATATTCGTGTACTGTATGCTTACGTGAAGTAAAAGAAGTGTCAGATATGCTGAAGAGTTCCAGGTTAGGTTATTTAAAACAGGCAGATCTCGTTGGAAATCTTCTGGCAGAGTTGTAAACCTTGAGATGTTATGACAAAACAGCTCATTATTTTCAATGCACTCGTGATATCGCTATTTGAAATTCCCCAGTGAGACAACAGTAATTCTTTGAATTTACAATTGTAGAATAAGGAATTCAGTTTCCTTCCGTGGGCGAAGAAGACAGCCCGAGGGGACTTTGCTATCAGAAAGAACACGCAAATACTACTTGAAATGTTGCAGTCGGCGTCAGTTACAGAGCAATGTTTGTGGTCCTAACCAAACTTCTAAGAAAGACGCCATACGATATGAAATGAGCCACGTTATTTGCAGCCGTTTACAGTTTTCCTGGAGGACTGAACAAACGATTTATCATGGAAAATATCGAAATTTCATTCCCTATCGGCAACTGACCCCAAATTTGAAGAAATAATTCATCAATATTGACTATTAAACCTCCTACAGCTCATTACAGGCCGAACCTTGAACACATAAAACTGTAAATGAGGCCAACTAAGAGAATGAATGAGTATTCAGGTGTCACATTTGGAGCAGTCGAGGAAGTTTAAAACCTCCAATTATGGCTTTTCCTAAACTTTACAAGATTATAATGATAGCAATAACTATTACAATTAGCAGAAGAGATTGTAAAAGGAGCTTCAGTAAGCTAAAACTAATCAAAAATCACAGTAGAATAGGCCCGGTATTGCCAGGTGGTTAATGCACTCGATTCTTAATCTGTGAATCGTGGGTTCCCCATGTTCCCCATTCAGCCGTGGGAGCGTTATAAAGTTACGATCAATCCCACTATTTGTTGGTAAAAGATTAGCCCAATATTTGGCTGTGGATGGTGATGACTAGCTGCCTTTTCTCTAGACTTACACTGAAAAATTAGGGTCGACTAGTGCAGATAGCCCTCTCGTTGGTATGCACGAAATTAAAAAACAAACAAACACATTAGAACCAATATGTCTAACAGTAACTAATTTGTACAGAGAACGTGCTCGTTCAATTCATATTGATCACGTGTTTCACAGTATTTTGATATATTGGTTTTATTCAAAACGGAGTATGAAACGTTGACTGTAATCCACTGATAGCAGATTAGCTGAAAACGTGTTTAAATGTTAAAACAAATTTTTAATCAAAAAAGTAATAAAATATGGATGAGAATTTCCAAATGACATTTAAAAGTCGAACAACGAAGAGAACGTGTAATAAAAACATGCCTCAATCAGAGGTTGCCCATTTTTTCGTGTTTGATATTTTACTGAAAAAGATTATCGAACATTATCTACTCACTGTTGCTGGATATAGTCCATTACTCCAAATGGACAGCAAATCGTCTACAAAAATAATAACAGTGCCTTTTATTGGAGTGGCCTGGATCCATTCTCCTGACTTAGTTTTCAGCTAGAAGATAGTAAAACTTTTAAATGTCAAGGACATCTATATCAAGACAGTATTGATAAACTAATTCTTAAAAAAACTTAAATATTCAACCCACGGGTAACTGTAACTTTGAATTTCAGCGTTTAAAGCCCATGAGCTGGTCTCTGATCCATGGAAGGGGCACAGTAGAGCAAAAGTATGTGTGTTTGTTTTTAGTGGCCATTACTATCAGGTTTAGTGTCTCATCCCACTTTTGTGCCAGAGTTATCTTACAGTGACATCGTTTGGTGGATGAGCAAGGAAAAATAATTAACGCTAAGCCTTTTTGGGTAATATCTTTTAAGTAAAAGTATGTTGGATTTAACAGTTATTATGTTTTAAAAAAACAAGCAACATTAGGATCTTTGATATCTCCCATAGGAGGATAATACAACATTCGGAAGGATCCATTTTTATCTTCTTGGTATCTGTGACGCTTCAAGAAGAAATCTTTATCTACGCCCGTATTTAATGTGTAAGAAATGTCCAAATAGGGAACTATTAATAATAAAATGTACTGAAGTATTTTGTTCTAATCTTTTAAAATATTTGGTTGCACATAATTATAATTATTGATGAAAAAAAACAAGGATGTGGGCAAGTGTAAGTAAAGTACGACGACAAATTGGATCCCCAGAAGAATGCTTTTAAAATGTACCAACTTACCTAAAGCTATTGTCACAACCTTTAGAAAACGGTTAGATAAAGTCAGAATCGCTGAAATACATTCCAGATATGTCTGCCTCAATCGCGGTGCGTGTTCTTCAGGTGGAAAACAAGAGTTTTCATTTGTCACTTCATGGCCGACATCCGGATCTAGGCTAAGGTTTACAAAAAATTATACTTATCTTCTACAGTTTTATCTATTAGAGTTTTCTATGTTTTTCATAAACACACAAAGAAAGTTATGGATTAACTCTGAATTAAGCTGAAAACTGTCTATAGGAATGGAAATAAATATACTTAAAGATCTGAAAATGAGTTTTACTTGGATTACTGGAAATTATCTGTATTTAAGTGGAATTGTAATATTAGCAAGAAATGTGGATTTTAAAAGCCAGAAATCTGATAATATTTATCAAGATATGAAAATATTAAACATACCAGACTTCTGTTCGAATATTATTGATAAAAGGAAATTGTTATAATTCTGAGAAAGGCAAGAAATAGTCTATGTATTCAGATCGAGACAATATTTTAAAATCAAAAACAAGAAATAATCTGAAACTATTTACGTCTTTCCATTGGAAAATCTATATATCAAAACTGTTATTAAGCACAAAGCTACACAATTGGTTATCTCTGCTGTAACGACATCAGTACGGGAATCGAATATCTGTTTTTAGCGTTTTAAATCTTCAGATTTGCTTTTAAACTTGTGTAGATCTGTTAGTTTTTTAGTGTCAGACGTTTTGTATTCATATTCCAACATTCCAGTGACGTACAGATGATCTATGTTTACCTATACAGTTTGTAGCGTACAGATAGGTGATTTATGTTTATCTATAAAGTTAATGACGTACAGATTATCTATGTTTACCTAAAAAGTTAGTGACGTACAGATGATCTCTGTTTATATAATTTAGATTCATTGAACACCAAATATCTTTTGTGTATAATTGTTTCCACCCAGATATTAAGATTATGATATAATAATAAAGAACTGAGAAGAAAATGGTATAAAGTGGTAAACAGGTGATGAAATAAAAAGGGTTAAAAGCCTACAACCCACATATTTATTTATATAAAACTGATTCGTTAAGAGTGGGAATATGAAGATGAACCTTCTGCTATATGAGAACCTCATTGCCAATTTACAACAGTTTCATAATGGTATTAATATAAAATAAATCTGTACTTCTTATCTCACGCACAGAATACGATACATATTATCTATCAGGCTGTTCTTGTTGTTTTAGTCTCTTCTGCAGTTTGTTTACCGCACTGAATTGTACTCCGAATTTTGGTGCTGTAACTACGAAGAACCCTTTTGTAATTTTTTTGTTTTATTTTATAATGATTAATATTGAAAATGTAGTATTTTGTTTCACGCTTAGAAAAATAAAACAAAAATAGATATAACGAGGAAGAGTTTACTGTTGGAACAGATTGTGATTGATTGCACTTCAGTTGTGTGGAAAGGACCAAATTAGTTCCACAAAAATGAGAATAAAATTATTTCATAGGACCGAATCAGACGTATAGAGGTTGTAATGTGAAACAAGTGCATGTTGAAGACTTAGAACTTCGAGACTATGAAATATTATCTATTGTTATTCGTTTTTATGCCCCTCTCACCACAGTGGCATAGCGGGATGTTTGCGAATTTACACCGCTAGAAATCGGATTTCGATGCCCGTGGTAGGCAGAGCACAAATGACCCATTGTATAGCTTTGGGCTTAATTTCAAAACAAATTTTCTTTTGCATCGGATCTTTAAGTATCGTCAAATTAAATACTTTAAGCTGATGTTGTGTTACTTTGTTTATTGTTGAGCACAGAGCTACCTACACAATAGTTTGTTCTAGTTGTGCTCACCTGAGGTATCAAAATTCAATTTTTAGCGTTATAAGCTTTCAGATTTATCGCTGATTCCTTGGGAGAGGAAGGAGGTTGTTAATATTCTGTAAACCTATACAAATCGATACAACGCAACGAGCCAGTTGAGTACACACTTTACATATGGGTCAGTTGTGACAGATACATCTAACTAAACACCTAAAATGCCAGTCAAAGTTATCTAAATCTTTCGTAAGTATTGAAATACAACATTAAAGTAACAATTTATTACATTTTCTATTCTACTGTAGTTGTTCGATGCATGAGAGACTGTTACATTAGAACATGAAAACATTGATTAGAAATTATTTGGATAATCTCGCGACCTCGACACTTCCAAACAATATAGTTTAAACCAAAATATTCTTACTATTGTTATGGTGTGAATATTTGAGCTGATAAAGCATAATTATAATTAATTGTCTGTGTTATGAGGCGTTATTATATAGGTTTCTTATGTTTAAACTGTATTATATTTTCATTTGATATTTTTAGGATTTTCCAATAAAAGATAAAGTGTAAAGTATTTCAACCACACTGCGTATGTCATGAAATACATAATATTACGGACACAGTAGTGTTGAAATGATATTACATACAATTTTAGAAACCCTCTAAAGAAAAGAAGATCGAATTTTCTTTTAAATTCCATAGTCAGCCTAATATTAATATGTTATGACAAATAGAAATAATCAAAACACACACTTAACTCTTGTAACAATTATAAAGTTAATAATATCTTCCCTTTAATTATTGAGAATAAATATTTTAATGTATTTTTTCATAAACATTCGAGAAATATCTATTAAAATGCTGAAAAAAACAGCTATAATACATTAGTAATATAAGAAATAATAAAAGTTATTAAATACTTACTTTTATAACATGTTTACTGGGATATATATGTTTATATAGATACAATTCAACTTTCGTAACAAAATTATGTATTTGATGTATTGTTTTAAACCTGGGTGGCGAAAGATCAGTGTAAAAGCTATTATCGTAATTAAACATATAAATAATCAGATAGAATATTTCGAAGATGATGGCGCTTTGAAAGGTTCTCAAAAGTTTATTCACAATACTTGGAGTCATCGTTATACACGTAGGGGTGAACTATACTGGGAAGAGTGAGTCAGGGGAACTCACTGGTAACTTCAAGGGGTTGATAAAATCATTTGAAGATAATGGCCAAAAATAACTGTAAATATGAAATTTTGAATAGATCACTAGGGCTGGACTTGTGGGACTAGTTCAGTAGGGGGCCCTGCATGGCCAGGTGGGTTAAGGCGTTCGACTCGTAATCCGAGGGTCGCGGGTTCGAATCTCCGTCGCACAAAACATGCTCGCCCTTTGAGCCGTCAATCCCACTATTCTATGGTAAAGGAGTATCCTAAAAGTTTGTGGTGGGTGGTGATGACTAGCTGCCTACCCTCTAGTCTTACACTGCAAAATTAGGGACGGCTAGCACAGATAGCCCTCAAGTAGCTTTGTGCGAAATTCAAAAACAAACAAACAAAAACAAAAATACAAGCATAATCAGTGCCCTCTCTCGCAATTTTCAAAACACTGACTCAGGAAATCGGTATCCACATGAAGCCCTAGCGGCACAACAGTAAGTTGTTGGATTAATAACGCTAGAAACTCCGTTTCGACGCTCGTTTTGAAAACAGGAGAGATATCCACGAGGCGGAACAGCCGTAAGTCTGTGGACTTATGACGCTAGAAACCAGGTTTTGATATTCGCAATGGAAACAAACAATAGATATTCTACTTTGTAGTTTTGTGTTGAACCACAAGCAAACAAACACAAAAAATGTGCACATTAAAAATATTATAGGTTAGTTTCAATTTGACTTTCAATTCACTCATCGCAGTCCTCCCCTATCCCCTCAGTAGCAAGTTCTGTAAATATTGGTTTAGGCAGTGAGTACTACACAGGTAGACAGATGGACAACGTTTATCAATATCGATATCAACATCAAGTTTCCTTCTTGCCTCCTTCTTCACTTGCAGGATAAAATAAATTTTATGAAATTTGTTTTTAAAAAGTTTCCACTTACATAGATTTCAGGTAAGCTCAGATATTTAGTTCTGTTCAGCGTCAAAATACTTTCCAACTAGTAGAGACACAACAATTTACAGCAATGTACAAGTGTTCAAGTAAAGTCCACAATAATTTACAGCTATGTACAAGTGTTTAGGTAAACTCCACAAAAATTACAGTGTTTTAAAAGTGTTCAAACAATTTCCAGGAGTGTACTGTGTATAATTAAATGTTCGCAACACTTTGCAGAAGTGTACAAGCGTTCAAGTAAAGAATACAATAATTTACAGCAGTCTACACGTGTTCAAGTACTGTCGAAAACAATTTACAGCAGCACACTGGTGTTCAAGTGAAAAGCACAACAATTTACAGCAGTGTAAAAGTGTTCCAGTAAAGACCACAACAATTTACAGCAGTGTGCAAGTGTTCCAGTAAAGTTCACAAAATTTACAGCATCACAAGAGTCTTCAAGTAAAGAAAACAATTTACAGCGGTGTACTAATGTTCAAGAAAACCAAATCACTTTACAGCAGTGAACAAGTGTTCAAGAAAAGTCCACAACAATAAACAGCAGTGTACAAGTGTTCAACTACAGTCCACAACAATTCACACCAGCATACTAGTGTTCAAGTAAAAACTAGTACAATTTACACCAATGTACAAGTTTTCAAGTAAAGTACACAACAACTTACAGCAGTGTAAAAGTGTTCAAATAAAGTCCAAAACAATTTAAATAAGTGTAAAAGTGTTAAAGTGAAGTCCACAATAATTTACAGCAGTATACAATGTTCAAGTGAAGTCCATAACAACTTAGCCGCAGTGCACAAAAGAGCGGCATGGCCAGTTGGGTTAAAACGTTTGACCCGTAATTTGACGAACACGTGTTGGAATTCTTAACGAACAAAAGTAGTCGCCCTTTCAGCAGTGTGGGCGTTATATTGTGACGGTCAATCCCAATATTCGTTGGTAAAAGAGTAGCCCACGAGTTGGCGGTGGGTGGTGATGACTAGCTGCCTTCCCTCTACCCTTACACTGCAAAATTAGGAACAGCTAGCGCAGTAGCCCTCGTAGCTTTGCGCGAAATTCAAAATAAACAAACAGTGCATAAGAGTTGAAATAAAATTCACAACAATTTACAGCAGTGTTAAGGTGTTCAAGTAAAATCTGCAACAATTTACAGACGTTTACAAGTGTTTAAGTAATGTCCAGCAGCATACTTGTGTTCATGTAAAAACCACAACAATTTCAGAAGGATACAAGTGTTCAAGTGAAAACCACAACAAATTAGAGCAGTACACTAGTGTTCAAGAATGACCACAACAATATACATCAGCATACTAGTCTTAAAGTAAAGACACAACAATTTACAGCAGTGCACAAGTGTTCAAGTAATGACCATAATAATTTACAGTTGTGTAAAAGTGTTGAAGTAAAGACCACAACAGTTTACACCAGTGTACTAGGGTTGAAGTGAAGTAAAAAACAATTTACAGCAGCATACTAGTTTTCAAGTAAAGATCGCAGCAATATACAGAAGTATACAAATGTTCAACTAAAGTCCACAACAATTTACAGCAACATACTAGTCTTCAAGCAAATACTACAGTTTACAGCAGGGTACAAGTGTTCAAGTAAAGAACACTACAGTTTACAGCAGGGTACAAGTGTTCAAGTAAAGACCCCAACAACATACAGCAGTGTACTAGTGTTAAAGAAAAGACCACAACAATGTTTAGTATTGTACAAGTATTCTAGTAAAGTGCACAACAAATAACAGAAATGTGCAAATGTTCAAGGAATAAAACCACAAAAATTTATAGCAGTGTACTAGATTTCAAGTAAAACCAATAACAATTTACAGCAGTGTACTAGATTTCAAGTAAAGCCAATAACAATTTACAGCAGCATATGAGTGTTCAAGTAAAGTCCACAAGAACTTACAGCAGCAAGCAACTGTAAAAGTAAAGCCCACACAATTTACACCAGTATACTAGTCTTCAAGTAATGAGCACAACAACTTAAATCAGGATGCAATTGTTCAAGTAAAGTCACAACAGTTTACAAAAATGTAGATGTGTTCAAGCCCACAATAAATTACAATAGCATTAAAGTGCTCAAGTAAAGTCCACAACAATTTACAGCAGCATATTAGTTTAGAAGTAAAGACACAACAATTTACACCAGTTTCCTAGTGTACAAGTAAAGCCCACAACAATTTACAACAGCATACTAGTCCTGAAGTAATGTTCACAACAATGTTCAGCAGCATACTAGTGTTCAACTAAAATCCACAACAATTTACAGCAGCATACTGGTGTTCAAGCCAAGACCACAACAATTTACAGCACAATACTAGTCTTCAAGTAAAGACACAATAATTTACAACACTGTACTAGAATTAATGTAAAGATCAAAAAAAAATTCAGCATTGTACAAGTATTCAAGTAATGTCTACAACAACTTATAGCATCATTGTCGTGTTCAAGTGAAGTCTTTAACAATTTACACTAGTGTCCTAGTGTCCAAGTAAAGCCCAAAACAATTTACAACAGCATACTGGTCCTCAAGTAATGAGCTCAACAATTTACAGCAGTGTACAATTGTTCAAGTAATGTTCACAACAATTTACAGCAGTGTAGAAGTGTTCAAGTAAAGTCAAGCTGTTTGATTATGGCCTTATTTCCTGAATAGTGGTGTAGCTTCACAGATGCAAAACAAAAACAACAGGCAAATTTGAAATTATATATCTGATTATTTTATTTAAGTATGATGAAATTTGTGGTTGTCACAAAAGAAATTATACTTTTAAGTAAATAGCTTAATACTTCATTATACCATGAAGTCTTTTATGAATATAATTCGAAGTTTTTATTGGTGTCATTGGGCTCGTGCTATGGAGTGGCTCCACTCTAAAGTTTCGTTGGGAACAACGAAATAAACGAAGGAGCTTCTTCCACGTCGTTTTTGTGCTTCATCATTCGGAATAAGGAGTCGATGAAACTGTAACATGAAACATGTGGTACTGACTTGCAATCTTACCTCTAGTTTGTTACTTAAATTCAACTACTAATTTGTAACATATATGCATCTCTTTAATTGAGATAACTTTTAGTTGTCAGGCTGGTGGGTGAAGAACACATAACATGAGTTTACTTCAGATCTATGACGTTACATAGAAATAAAACTCAATTGTTGATATGCTAGTGTTATTCCAATGTATGGTAAAAGAACGTTAACTGACATCTATACTGTTAGTATATTAAGTAAATAGTTTTCCTTTTATCGTCAAAAATCCTAATAATATAAGAATTGTAAAAAAAATTACAAACGACATTAGAAAATCACATGAGGAAGGAGACACATGTTATTTGTGTCTTATTCACACGTTGCTTCTTTTTGTTGCTTGATTGTTTACAAAGACTTACCGAACATATCATGTAAACATTATCTACTCACTGTTGCTGGATATAGTCCATTACTCCAATGGACAGCAGGTTTGCAACAATAACCAGAACAATACCCTTTATTGGAGTGGCCTGGATCCATTCTCCTGACCCAGTCTTCAGCTATAAGATATTAACATCGTCAAACGTCCGGATTAAGTATATCACAACAGTACTGGTATATTGATTATTAGATTATTGATCCGTTGAAGGGCCATAAGGAACAGCTGTTATGCCTATAGATATCATGACAATAACTTCATTTAATGGGTTAGCAAGTTAAAATAATAAACGCTAAGCCTTTTAATTAATATCTTTGAAGTAAACGTACGTAACTCGTGTTTAACAATCATTACATTAAAATAAATATCGTTAATTCGTTTAGTTTACTCTTGACCATCTGATCCTATGTTATAAAAGAAAATCAACGTTCACAGTCCGTTTGTACTGTAAGTACTCTTTAACTTATTTAAAATAAGTGGCCGAATCCTAGAATCTGTTACACAGAAACCATTGTCTTGTAAATAAAGAAAGTAAGATAAACCTAAGTTGTTTAATTTACATGTAAATAACTAACCTCAATACAATAAAGAGACAGCAACTACAAGAATTATCGAAAATAGATTATTTTCAGTATCTTCACCTCCATTCCACCACAATCGTCTTCGAATAAGAACGTCATGGTTCCAAAATGTGTATGTTCTCCAAAACGAGCAACATGAGTATTTTTCACATCTTCCACAGGAGGATAATACAACATTCGGAAGGATCCATCTGTTGTATTTCGTTGGTGTTTGTGACGTTTTAAGAAGAAATCTTCATCTACACCTGTATGTAATGTGTAAGAAATGTTTAAGTATGGAACTATTAATAATAAAATGTACTCAATTCTTTTGTTCCAATCTTTTAAAATATTGTGTTGCACGTAATTATAATTACTGAAGACAAAAAAAAAAAAGAAACTAGAATGCGGGCAAGTTTTTATAAAAGAGTGCGATGACAAATTGGATACATCGTTCCAGATCTGAGAAGAACGTTTTTAAGATCATTTAAAATGTACATAAAACAAAAACAAAGCTAATGGATATTTCTCAATGATCAGGAACTGATTGTTTTGGAATTTCGCACAAAGCTACTCGAGGGCTATCTGTGCTAGCCGTCCCTAATTTAGCAGTGTAAGACTAGAGGACCTAGTCATCACCACCCACCGCCAACTCTTGGGCTATTTTACCAACGAATAGTGGGATTGACCGTCACATTATACACCCCACGGCTAGAGGGCGAGCATGTTTAGCGCGACGCGAACCCGCGACCCTCGGTTAGGAGTCGCACGCCTTACGCTCGGCCATTCTCACCTAATGCTATTTCCAGAACTTTCAAGAAACGGGTAGCTAAAGTCAGAGTGGCTGAAATACATTCAAAACATGCCTGATTCAATGTGTTCTTCAGATGGAAAACAAGGAGTTTTAATTTGTCACAGTAAATGCTTCTTTCAACTCATACTCGACATCTGAGTGGAGGCTAGGGTATAGAGAAAGTATTTCTTTTTTTTGTTTATATGTTTTTAATGGTGCAAGTTATTTCGTAGCTTTGCGCAGTAAAACATAAGGCACAAACTATATTAACCTAGTTGTTGGGACAATCTGCGCATCATAAGATCGAAATCCTTCACTAAACATGTTCGCCTTTTCAGTTGTTGGAAACGTCATAATCTGACGGTCAATCCAACGATTCTATCAATTAAAAATTAGGGACGAAGTGATATACGGAAAATTAAATGGTCAAGCAAATTATAAGTTATTAGCATTTTTTAAAAGTATTAACATATTAAGTTAGGTATCTTTTGAATTTCACGCAAAGCTTCACGAGGGCTATCTGCGCTAGCTGTCCAGAATTTAGCAATGTAAGACTAGAGGAAAGGCAGCTAGTCATCACCACCCACCGCCAACTCTTGGGTTACTCTTTTACCAACGAATAGTGAGATTGTCCGTCAATTATAACGCTCCCACGGCTGAAAGGGCAAGCATGTTTAGTGTGACAGGGATTCGAATCCACGATCCTTGGATTACGAGTCGAGTGCCTTTACCACCTTGCCATGCCCGGCCAACGTATTGTGTTATTACGCTACTAAATAATGTCTGAATTTGTATAATCTTATAATAAGCAATAGGTGTACATACCGTCATAATGTCCCCTGCTGGGATAATAAGTCTTCGGATTTCCAACGCTAAAATCAGGGGTTCGATTCCACTCGTTGGACACAGCTGATAGCCGTCGTCATATTTATTTATTTATCTTGATATTATGTCAAAAGTACTGTTCGAAACGAATTTATAACTTGTTTGAAGATAAGTACAAAAATATACATCTTGTTCCATTTTGGAAACCTAACTAAAATTGTCAAATAAATAATTTTAAAAGCAATAAAATAAAAAAATCTTAAAGCCAATTCTTATAATTCATATCGTTATCAGGCTTTCTCTTAAACTCAAATAAATTTACTGCTTTCATACATCTGAAGTTAACCTATTACAAAGGCCAACCATCCTGTTAGAAAAATAAAACTGTCTTAGCTGAAATGACTCGTATCTTTCCAAAATTTATATTTGTGTCCCATTTTCCTACTATTCTGCTTGGTATACCTAAGTGGTTAGCTATCTGGGTGTCACAGGTTCGAATTCCCTTTACATCAAACATGCTCGCCCTTTCAGCCACTGGTCAATCCCACTATTCCTTGGTAAAAGAGTAACCTAACAGTTGACCGTCAGTGGCGATGACCAGCTGCCTTCTAGCTCTCGTCTTACACTGCTTATTTAGGGACGGCTATCGCATACAGCCCTCGCGCAGCTTTGAAAGAAATTTAAAGAAAAGAACAAAAACCAACTATTGTCGCCGTTAAGTATGAAAAAAATGATGCATCAACATTATCAATTCTATTTACAGTCTTAAACCCCTCAATCAGATAGATTTCATCTATCTTTTCTTTCTTCAAGAGAAAAAAATTTTTAGAGATTTCAGTTTCTCCTTGTATGGCAACTCCTTCGTCCCAGGCACCTTCACAGAACCATTTCCAACAATTTTATATCCTTTCCTGAGGCAAGTGGGATCGTACCGAACACAATATTACAAATGCAGCTTAACCTAAAAAATAAAACTATAAGTTATTTAGGCCTGTATTCAATATTTCTGTAGATACGACCCTACCACTAAAAGCACCACCCTTTTTGGATGGCTTAAGAAAATGATAAAGCACTACACTAAGATTCCTTTCTTTGGTAACACTGTTAAGGTTATTATAATCCAATGTATAATTCAAATTATTATAACCTACATACATTATCTTGCATTTATTATAATTAAACCAATCTGCCATTTATTTGCCCAACTCACTAAATGATCTAAATACTTTTGTAATGCAACACCATCTTCTTCACAGCCAGCAACACCAAAGACCTTAACATCATAACAAATTTAAGTAATTCATTGACTATTCTTTTATCTAAATCATTAATGTAGATCAAAAAGAGCAAATGTCCTTTGACTTGAGACATTAATCTAACATAATTGAATTCCATTTGTAACTTATCCCACAAGCCAACAGAGATCACTTTTCCTTTTTTCCTTTTTACAAGGATATAGAGAACTGATATACTGTTAAGCTCTACTGGGAGCTAATTATCTATCGATAATAACTCATTGCGTTAGGTTTTCTGGATTTTTGGTAACTGATTTTTGGTTATAAAAAGCATTATCCAAAGGTGGTTGCGGAAATAAGTGAATAAAAAATCTCTTTTTGAAATATTTTACGTTCAGTCACTTGTACAAAAAGCGTTGTAGAACTGCAAAAATGATTATTTAACATAACAGATTTTAAGGAATTCCGTAGTTTTTAATGTATAAAAAACACATTCAGATAAAGCGAGATGAGCCTCCGATGCAACTTTTCGAAACGCACCAATACTTGGTTCTTTCGGTACTTGCACACCTGAAAATGTAACCGTTGGTTTATTAAATTAAAATGACGGAAAAGTCATTCACTTCAACTACTACACAATACACTGATTTCCTATTAAAGTTAATAAAAGGTTAAACGTTGTCATTATATATACATATATATAAATGCTTATAAATTATTTCGATAAAGACTTTGTGTGATGTAACATGAAAAAGACGTCGTCACCATTCAGCAATGGCTGACGATAAAGAATCTACAGTTAAACCTCAGAAAAACCAGTAACGAATGATGCAATTTTATTAATGTAACATGATACACGTATTACTATTCTGTGAAATTTACCAATAAATATTTTATTTACCGATTTCCTCAATAACAATAATGGGAAAGTTTTCCATTCTTTAAAAACAAGTTTGCTGTTTGTTATTTCTGCTCTACACAAATACACTCTTATCATGAATCAAGTAGGCTTAGGTGCCCTTGAACTTTGAAAATAAATTAGTAAGCAAAATACGTTATGGTTGTTAAATAATATATGCATATATATTTTTAATGAGTTGAAGGTTTATTGTGAGGAAACATTTTTCAATATTTTCAGAAACATGTTTATTTTTCTTTTAAATGTATTAGGCAGAGTTCATCTATTAAACAATTAAATAAATTCCAGTAATAGGCATAGCGAAGAAGTAACGCGATAAAATACATTTCTGATTGGTCTGGCATGGCCAGGTGATTAAAGCACTTTACTCGTAATTCGAGGTTCGAGGATTCAAATCTCAATGATACCAAACATGCTCGTCCTCACAGCCAGAGGAGCGTTATAATGTGACATCAATCCCACTATTCATTGGTAAAAGAGTACCCCAAGAGTTGGCGATGGGTGGTGATGACAAGCTGCCTTCCTTCTAGTCTTACATTACTGAATTAGGGACGGCTAACGCAGATAGCCTTCGTGTAGCTTTGCGAAAAATTCAAAACAAACTCATTGCAAGGGGTGGCACAAGTAGAAGTACAAAATGGTTTGGGTTTTCTATACCTAAATGTAGCATTGACTTCTGGTATGCCGCACTTTAATATTTTTTCAAGAAATCAGTGTGTGTTTTCTTAGAGAAAAGCCACATAGGACTATCTGCTGAGTCCATCGAGGGGAATCGAACCCCCTGAACTAGATTTCCTCGTCTTTGTAGTTTTCTGTGATGACTTTTCCAAAAATGCCTTTCGTCGCTCTACTGTCAAAACATGCAAAGTTGAAGTCACAATAAAATTACAAACTGGTCAGTAGGCGAAATAACAACGCATGTTCTTATTTTATTGTGTATAGAACAGATTTGGTTTATTTGTTCACTTGTTTGTGTGTTTCTTTCCTTCACTTTTGAAGCTCCAGAAAAAAGTGTGTTTTATTGAACCACTTCCAGAGGGTGATATTTTCACAAATTTCGCGGAGGATTTGACGGAAATTTATCACATTTGAAATGGTCCATTAGAAAAGTCTGGTTAGTTTTGTTCTATCTCAGAAATACAAAGCAGAATTAAATAATGTTTTCATGTATGGCACTACACGCACAACAGTTGATTACTCGTTTTCGCGCAAAACTACTTAAGGGATATCTACGCTATTCATTCCTAATTTTCAAATGACAGACAAGAAAGGCAGTTATTTAAGACAATCCACTGCTAACCTTTAACCAGCGACATAGTGATTGAAGTTTAACTGATTTTAGAATTTAAACTCTTCAACCACGCAGTTTAAAGATTACATCACGTGTGTATCACAATTTTGCATATTTTAATTATGTAATTCCATGCTTACTGTAATAGAACCATTTACTTAAACATTTGGATAAAGTTTTGCAACCAATTAGCTTGCTCTGAAGGATGTACTACAATGTTAGTTTATGTCACTATACTGTATCAGCATTACATGCAAGGAACACAAAACAGTTTAATTTTATCATGATATTTATATTTCTAAAAACCAATATCAATATGAGTCATTTACACTGCATCAGCTAGGTTCTGTGCCCACGAAGCCTTTCCCAGAATACCAGAGTTTAAGATAGGTGGGATGCGATGGACACGGTTCGTAGCGGTCCACACGTTCTGTTCGTGTGAACAGTAATTTGCAAATTAGATTTTCAAGGTGGGAATTAATAACCTAATAGTGTTACTGTACTTAACCCTTACTATTTATTTGTCTTATTTGCTTATAACGTACCGGTGTTCGATATGTACTGTGTAATTTTGAAGAAAGCGTTGATAATAAACAACCAAAGAATGCACATTACTAGCATTTCTTTCAGTTTTTCAAGTGCTAACATTTCTTAAATACATTGTTTTCTCACAGAAAAAAAAACGTATAACTTGAAAGAAGTTACATTTAATATAGCTAACTAGTGTATATTATAAACCTGATCTCATATTTCCGTTGGAGGTGGCACTGGCAGAAATATGTTGCTTTCTATGTTGAAGACAATTCGATCTGTGCCTTTAAATATATTAATACAGAAAATTACAAACCAAGTGGTTAACGAGAAACAAGTTTTTACATAGAAATAAAAATAGCCATATAAAATAATTACAGGTATTTAACTCCTTTTAATATTTATGTGAGTCCTTTCCATGCGTATTGCAAGAGTGTATAAGCTCAAAGACCATCATCGCGTTTTCCATTGTTCTAATCTTTATTCAGATCATTTCTTTAGAATACAATGATTTTTGTCACAAAAGTTCAACGACTTCTAAAACATTATAGAAAAGTTTATTACCTGGAGAGTCACTATAATACAAGTCTATATAAAACTGTCATGGAGTACTGAGATAGTGCCAGTAAAAACTTCATGAACGTGTGGAAAAATTTGAGACGTCAAAAACTTCAATACAGTATCTTAAGCTTTTTGTGGTAGGAAATACTTTATGCCAACGTCCAGTAAACCATATTGTGACAACCCCTGAAATCTGTCTCAAAAATAAGTTCCAAATGAGGTTATTTTTTATCAGCTAAGTTTTTTCATCTGTCCTCTTCGCTACTAAATATTCACTACGAATGTAACAGAAGAGATCTGAGATTAAAATACTTTCATCACAGAACGAACTGAACTGTTTTATTATCATCAATTATCCTAAATTTCTAAAGATATCGTTTTGCTACAACTAACATTTAAAAAAAAATCTCGATCAGTTTCAAGTGGAAGAATACATGATTTTAGAAACAAAATTAATATGCAAGTATATAAATATCAACTCAAAACATACGTGGATTTAGTGTTAAATACAAACATTTGAAACGCAGTGAGAACTTTTAAATTTGACTTTGGAAGACATGGTTTTTTCAGTTTGTTGCCCGTAAAAATCTTTTACCAAACTTTATGAACTTATAAAAATCTTAAACAGCAACTAGAGTTAGTCACTGATATCAATATTCGTTTCTTATGCAAGTTTTAAGAAAAGGTTTCGTTCACACACAATGGCTGAGACAGCCTGTTAACGAATGAATCGAATTACTCAATGTTCTCAACAAAATTACACCTCAAGTACTGTTATCACAAAATGAATTACCAGTCTTTAATACTTAAACAGCTTTGAGCTATTTCGTATATCAAAATGTATTAACAATCACAGAAAGATTAGAAATCTTGATGGATAAGGAAGAAAGCTTACAGTGCAGAAACAAATGTTCAACAATTAAGAACACAGAATAGATCAATGAACAAAGAAGGAAACACCTGAAATCAAATGTTAATAAAAAGAAGTTATATATCAAGACTTAATAAAATCTACAAAATAAAAGAAACGAGAAAAATATCAAAGAAACAAAAACTAAATAATCAGTGATGACGAGAAAACCCACTTGTAAAGAAATATACATGTAAACGGCTGGTTTGGGTTGAGAAAATATGTATGTAGAGGAGCGAAAACGTTTCGACCTTCTTCTATCATCGTCAGGTTCACAAAGAAAGAAAGAGGTAACTGACTGATAGTTGACCACATGTTTGAAAGGGGTTGTGTAACTAAGTGTAGGAATGTAGAGGGCGTGCTTAGATGTTTGATTATATTTATTGATATCGGCACAAAGGTGTTCCTTTGTATTGGTTTATTTTGGGCTTGAGTTGTGTAAGTTGTGTAATTTTGCGTTTGTTTATGTTTGGTTTTTATTTAGTATTTAACCACGATTTTCTATGGTTATGTTGTGTTTATTTGATTTGCAGTGTTCGAAAACGTGTGAGGTGACTTTTTCAGCTCTTTGAATCTGGTTTCCATTTTTCTACTTGTTTCTCCAATACAAAATTCGCAGCACGAAAGTCGAAAAGTGAAGTCATATGTACGTGTAGTTTTGTAATATAGCACGGAAAAACTAAACTATGGCAGGAAAGCTAAGTCGAAGCTAGAGAAGTTCAACGGTGAGGCAAGTGATTTTTTGTTGTTGTTGTTGAAGGTAAGGCAACTTAGATAGAACTTAATTCACTGGGACTTAGAAA
Organism: Tachypleus tridentatus; assembly: GCF_004210375.1. Classification (NCBI taxonomy): domain Eukaryota; kingdom Metazoa; phylum Arthropoda; class Merostomata; order Xiphosura; family Limulidae; genus Tachypleus; species Tachypleus tridentatus. The sequence continues at coordinate 64,029,498 of NC_134826.1, read as the reverse complement.
TTAGACTTAAGTGCCATTATGGCACAGAAGATAAAAATCAATAGAAGGAATTCGGTATATACCGATATTCCTGAAGATGCCCTACCGCATGATGTTATCAACGCGGTAGAAGAAAATTCAGGTCCCGAAGCTGTTGAATGTTTGCAGCTGTTAGGATGGAAAAAGTTATGTTGTACTTTCTCGTCGTACAACATAACAGTAAAAGCATTAAGTATTGGGTATTTTACCTTTAAAAGGTAAAGAATACAAGTATATCCCAGCCACCTCAAATGTAATCGTGGTAAGAATTAGGTACTTTCCACATGAAGTTCCTAATGAGCTACGGAAAAGTCTTAAATGTGATAAGAGAAACCCACGACAACACGAAAGTTTTCAACGCTGCCAGAAGGGTACGGATCGACATGTTGACCCCGATACCCAATTATTTCTACATCAGCCAGTTCAGGATAATGGCAAATTATCCTGGAATGAAAAGGCTGTGTGCAAAATGTGAAGAAGGCCACTTCGCGGCCGATTTTACAACTGTAGTGTGCCATAAGTGCGACGGAGTCGGTCACCCACCCAGTGAATGTAAGAAATGTGGAAGAGGCCACCTTCACAAATTATGTAAAAATAAACCTTTCGCTGCAGCCCTTAAATCGGGTGAAAAGGAAGAACACGTGGAGAAAGTAGTGGAAGAAGTAGTTAACGACATAGTAGAGAAAGTAAAAGAAAAAGAAGTTACTAACATGTAGGTGGAAGAAGAGACAGAAAATGTAGTAAAGACAGCAGAAGAAAACAAAGAAGATACAGAAAATGTAGAAAAGAAACAGAAAACAACTGAAGTAGAAAAGAAACAAGAAACTACAAACGGGAAAACAAAAGTGAACGAGAAGAAAACAACAACCGAAGTGTACACAGGAAAACAATGGACAATTCTCAAGAAGAAGAACAAAGAACAACAACAACCTAAAAATACGAAGGAAAAGTACAAACAATGCAGACCAGGGCTAAAGACCTCCTACTGTCGGAGTCATCTTCGGACAGCGAGGACGGAATGGAAGAAGAAAACAAGACATAAAGATCAACGTCAGCAACATCGTTTGAGAAGAGCACTAAGAAATACAGGAGAAACGTAAGTACATAATTCCTTATGTAGTTGTAGGAGCCTCATAGTCAAACTTTTAATTGTAAGTATTCCTAATATCTTATTCTATTTAATTTACTGCTCACTCCATGTTTCATTATAAAATTACACACACACACACACACACACACATATATATATATATATATGTACAATGCAACTTAAAATAATCACTCCAAACACTCAAGGTTTTCTAAAAACCACAAAACAACAGCTCGTAATAGATACGATGAATAGAAATGGAGCTAACATTCTTGTACTACAAGAATGTTATCTCAATAACATAAAACAGATTCGACAATTCAATAAGAAACATAATGTCTTATCGTACTGGTCATTGGGAAAACCTAATGAAGCAGGTGCAGACATTATAATAAATAAAAACTACACAGGTAAAGTTAAAGCAGTAAGACATGATCATTATGTTAGAATAATATAAATAGACATAGAATACAATAGGAAGAAAAGAAAACTAATCAATGTATATGCACCAGCAGACCACACAATTTGAGCAATTTTCTATAAGAATCTCAAACAATACCTATATACAACAAATTAAATTATTCTAGTAGGGGATTTTAACTGTGTGTTAGGTCCTCGAGTAAATAAAATAGGTGGTAATGGAGAAAAATAGACCTCGGAGCAAAATTGTTTAAAGATATTATTGATACTTTTCAATTTAAAGACACATGGAGACACCTGGAAAAAGACAATCCAGGTTTAAATTTCTGGAGTCGTAATGGGTGAGAAGTAAATTGAATAAATTTTATGTGGCTGAAGCTTTACTCCTGAAGACAGACGGAATAACGGTTAGTCTAACAGGGACCCCGAACAATTATGTCAGCGACCACAATTTTGTAAAATTAAAATTTAAAATAGGAGAAACACAACAAATAAGCAGCGGATGTTGGAAGCTTAATGTATCTCTGTTAGGGAAAGATCATGTCACAGAGGAAGTTAGCACTCTGCTGACAGAGCTCTGCGACACCAGAAAATACGACGCTGAATGGTGGAAAATCCAAAAACCAGAATAGCAACTAGGTTCTAACATCTAGGAAAGACAACAGGAAAAAAATACATAAAACAGAAAGACAGCTAACTAGTCTAGCAAGATTTTTAAATGGCGACCCAAATTTCTTAAAATCAGTACACTCAAAATAAGAACTAGTCAACGCGACTACTTTTGAATAGTAAATCAGGTAGTCAAGCGGTGCCAAAAAGACTCTCCAAGTAGTCGCTAAAATTGATGACTACTTAATATGACCATTAAATATTAATCATTTGTACAATTCTGTAGTCGGCAAATAGTCAAGTGATGGTGGCAGGGATACCTGGCAGGTAGTAAATTTGACTGCTCTATGATAGGCGTTATGACTTTCGTTAGGTAGTCATCCTGACCAATGCTGACCACCTGACAATAGTCTCATTGCCTACCTGCAAACCACTACAGAGTAGTCATGACATAGTCAGTTGGACCCTATTCGTCCAAGGAGCGGTTGTCATAATGACCGTCCATTAACAATGTAATGTTGTCATTATGACTGTCCAACGACCATGGAAGATAAGTCATGTTGATCCGGTCAAGACCACCTCTGCAATGTCACTGTTAAGCAAAGATACCATCTTCAGTCAGTTGTGGTCAGCAGAACCATCACTGAGCAGTCAACCCCGCTGCCATCTGATGATTCAACCTAAGTCCCAGTAACCTGCCACCATCCTGAAAATTATAAAATGCATTTTAGCAGCACCATTTTTATTCCAAACTGAACACAAGTGTAGATCAATATACATGTACCAAAATAAAATTGAAAATGCAGCAACAAATTGAAAATAAACAACTGAACTTTACACTTGGTTTTTGAAAATTCACCCTGGATCAAATACACATGACAAGTTACTATTACCAGATCTAATGTAACCTTATGGCTTTGAACACTTTCCTCTTCCTTTACCTTTGGACGTTTTGACAGATTTCCCGCTGCTATGTTTTTGACATTCAAGAGATCAAGCAACTGAAGAACACATCTGTCTGCATCTTTTTTAGATTTGGTAATTTTCCTGGACTCATCATAGAGCTTCAGAACAACTCTTTTAACAAAGATGAAAATTTTTCTTGAGTTTTGTTGGAAATGCAAAGTTGAAGATATAAACACTCCGAACATACATAGCGAACGCTTCCACAAAATCTTCAGTGGCACAAATATCAAAGCCATCAACATATAGTTTGAATTCCTGATCACAAAACTGAGAAACTGAAATACATTGAATGTATATACCACTCTCAGCAGGTTCCTCAACTTCAGTACCCACAATGATACTTTCACTTTCTTTTAGAAGTAAAAGAGATAAAAAGAATGGCAATACTAGATGTAACATCAAGCATGTGTGAGGACTGTTTCATAAGAAATGCTAGCAATGAATTATTTTCTATTGATATGTTTCTGTCCGGCAGGTGAGAATTTACTGAGTCCTTATATTGAGAAAGTTGGACACTCCTTTTTCTGCATCATTTCCTAGCCGCTTAAATTCATTCAATAGCTGTGCTGGTGATGCCACAAGGAAAGGATAATGCTCTATAAGTTCATTGACAGGAGTGTTGTCAATGACCAGTTTCCTACGATCATGCAGAGTTTTGTCCATAAGCAAGTCCACTTTACAAAGATCACCCCTTTTTTCTGCAATGCAGACGAGTTTTCATCCATTCCTTGTGTTTTTCGGTGGAAGTTTTATCCCCCACTGGATTTTCACACAAGTATTGCTTTAATCCATATAGCCTCTGTTCCGAGATGTGGTTTGGAAATGGGATTTAATCTGTTGCAGTTTTCGTCTTTTTCTTTCTTTCTTGGACTATAGTCAATGATGAATCCTTCCGCTTTCTATTATTCTGGAATTTCTGACGAAGCCTCATCCTCCACAGCTCCTGCAATTAGAATTCACAGAATTAGTTCTATTGAGAATGAATAACAAAACTGCCCTTATTAGTTATGAATAACTATAATTATTTTAAACAGTATTTCTTTTAAACCACTTTTGGCAATTTTCAGATTTAATCTGAGAAACTGAAAGTCATACACATACTGGTTAATAAATCAGTTGTACGAGTTCATCTTGACAATGTATTCTCTTTAGCGTCAAATTAGTTGAGTTTCATTAGTTGAGTCATGTTACATCGTATACAAACAAAACAAATATTTCAAAGTATCAAAATAGTATTTTCTACAGCCCATCCTTGGTAGATATATGTACTTGTGTGTGTTTTAAAAAATATAACTTCACACAAAATTTTCACTTGTTTCTTCACTAATATTATGCAACACAAAATATGCCATTTAATTTATTTTGTAACTAATGAGCATATTTCTTGCAGAATACATTTACACTCTTACAAGTGGTGATATGGTCATTCCTGATATGCACTTTCGGACGAATTTTATTGGGCTCATTGGCTTTGGTGCTCATAAAATCAAATGTTTTGATAAAGAATATATTTGTGATGAAAATATATTTCACAACAAACATAACATAATGCACATGTGGATAGTACTTACACGAACACCTTAGGTGTTAGATTTGGCAGCCATAATAGAACAGGACAAATTTAAAACATTACTTGTAGTTTTGTAAGTAACTTTTTCATTTTCACGCAGCTGCAGAATTGTTTTAGCTAAGGTTCTTTGCTTGTCTGTGACAACCATCTCCTTATTACCATCAACTGTCTCATCACTGTCAAAGTTTTTATACCTATGTTCCATAAAGTATTCGGCACATTCACCACCAGCTTCATTATCATGCATACTGGTAGTAGCAAACCATTCATGCTTTTTATTTATATGTCTTTTCAAACATCTGATGTTTTTGAATGGTTTTTCACATCCATTAACCTCACATGGGACAACAAATCTAGGCTCATGATCATGAACCAAAGAAAAATGTGAAAGAAGCTTGCTAAAATGCATAACCTTATAATTACATTAATGCAAGGAAAAATATTGAAAACTTCTGACTGTTCTGTCATGTTTAACTCCAAAGTTTACCAAACGTCACAGTGCCTATTAATAAATATCATGCAAGACATGCGTTCAAATGTCACGGTTTTTCATTCTGGAACGTAAAATGTATCATTTATTCAACTAAATTTAATGATAAATTTCAACAATAACAACTAGCAAATGTCGGTTGCCCTCAATCTAGCGAATAAAAACGTACTTCAAAATGCAAATTCTTGCCACAACCCCCCCTTCCCCGGGGGTGGCCAAGTACATTCATTGGCCAGACCTCAACCTAACAAACATATTCACCAAATTGGACAGAAATCCGAAAGGAATTGTGGACTGTGGTGAACACAAGGAATTTTCTGCAGACTCATATGCATGCTGATGCGTGATCCATAGTATCCCCCGATTTTCGTAAGGGTGTACAATATTTATTATTTTAACTACACAACTCGGTTGCTCATGACTCGATGTAATATTCCCCGGATCCTACATTTCTCTTACCGGTATGGATGTGGTATGGATTATGGAAGGGACACTAAGTCTGAGAAAGTTCCCTGGGAGCAAAGAAGGGAGAGGGGTTGGGGGTATATTTTGCAGGATCACAGACCTTCTATTCATAGTGTACGGCCTGGCGCTGGCTCCTATCTCGCACCATTCGAATTCAAAGTATAGAGTTTAAAATTTAAATACATTTTGTACCTAAAAGAGATTTTTAGATAGTTTATAATATTAAATTAAAATAAACCCACATTAAACACAATATATGTTTCACTTTTTCGCTGTTTTCAAATGATTTATCTTGCCACCCCCATTTGTAACTCCATTGTTGGCTGCACCAGTAGATCCCACCATAATACACACGTCGCATAAAGTGTGTACGCTTTAGCATTTGTAGCTCTGCTGATTTAATAAAAATAAAGATTTATTATTTTCGTATTATCGTATGTCATCTGTCATTATCAAAGGTCTATAAAATAATAACAGGCGAGGTCCCTTTTAATGAGTATACAACTTTCACCTGTGTAGCGGTGGCTGTAACAAATCTTTTAGCAGTGGTGTAGTTGGCGCTAAATTTAACAGAGCAGCAACATGGATCATTGCGGGCTGTTGATTCTACTACAGGATATGCATTCAAGATACCAAATATGTGCATTTGTGATGTCAAGACTGGGGAATGTTTTCGATTTTGGTTTGGTTTTTGGAATTTCGCACAAAGCTACTCGAGGGCTATCTGTGCTAGCCGTCCCTAATTTAGCAGTGTAAGACTAGAGGAAAGGCAGTTAGTCATCACCACCCACCGCCAACTCTTGGGCTACTCTTTTACCAACGAATAGTGGGATTGACCGTCACATTATAACGCTTCCACGGCTGGGAGGGCTAGCATGTTTAGCGCGACGCGGGCGCGAACCCTCGACCCTCGGATTACGAGTCGCACGCCTTACGCGCTAGGCGATGCCAGGTCTGATTTTATACTTGCTTCAAAGTATTACCTAAATATAAATATTCCTACTCTACTACTACTACTAGACTACAGTAGTACAGACCTACACAATGTAACGGTCAATCATCCTTGTTTACACATAACGAATTGTACAAAAAATACGGATGAAATCACTTCAGCTAATCTGGAAAGTTAAACATTCGTATTCTTATATTGTTTTATTGAAACATAATATAGGAAAATAAGACATAAACGATTAATATTTACCTGGATTTCTTCTTTCCGTCAACTGCGCGGTTGTGTGGCAATTGTGCAATGTAAGTACAAGTTTCGTTTATTATAAATTCTATAAACGTCTTATGTAATTCTCTAATGTGCGACAAAATATTGCTGTGTGTGATTTCTCCCTCTCGCCCCCTTTGAGTTTATAGTGTCATCCCTACCTTCGGCTGTCGCTAAAGGGTGGACCGTGCCGTCTTCACTCCCCGTGTATGTATTATTGTATGTGAGCCCCTAAATCCCCCTCGACCACTTTGAGAAATGATCAACCTCTCTCCACAAATAACACCTACAGCCCTCCTTGCACAAGGAACTCCCGCCTTCAGATAAACTCGACCTGGTACACCCCACTGGTAAAAGAGATAGTCTCGCTCGCACCTGATGTAGTTGCCTTCCATTTTTACTCGATTTGCGATCGGACCACTGGACGAATCGGATGCATTTCCCGGACGTGTAGTGTCAGCGCGGTGTTAACCACGTGGGGAAAGCTTATTTCAGTCATAACTTAGATCGTTGTGGATTGTAATAATAAATGTATTGATTATTGGATTTCATATTCGAATATTCCAACACACGCAAACAACAATATAAAAACACAATTGTCAAATAAAACTGTGAAGAAATAGTAGTGGTCGATAAATAAGATTTGTTTAGGTAGGATTTATTTTCTGTGAAAGAAATTTATTCCCCCCCCCCCAAATTAAAGTAAATAAATAAATTCTTGCAAAGTTTAGTCCTGGTCACGTTTCAATTGTTGCATTTACGGAACAAAATGCATGTATACAGTCATTTGCTTGAACTGCGCCTTAATGCTATAAGAAACATTAAGTGTAAATTCATGAGATAATGTTGACTATGGTGTTGGTCTTCCTGACCACAAAGTAGTCCTTAAGACGAGCAGCATAGCAGTGATGCTATGAAGTAGTCAAACAGACTGGGACATGGTCATTCTGACTGGGAAGAAGTCAAACTGACTAATTGCTTAAATTGACTAAGAGTCAGTCAAACTGACAAGTAATAGATCATCGTTACCACTTAATAGTCAATTTCATATCCACGACTACACAATGATAGTCATCTTGATTACTGATACATCTCAGATAGTCAATTTGACAGCGACCACGATAGCTCTAAAGCAGAAAACAGACGTGACTATGCCCTGGTAGTCGTAATGAACAACTTTTATTTAGAGTGAAAGAAATCCTAAAACATGAACTAGATGATATATATAACGAAAGAATCGAAGGACTTCAAATAAGAACAGAAATAAAGGAATTAGATAGCGAAGAAATCTTCAACAATGAATTTTGTTGACAGTATAAGAACAGACTTAAAAAATCCAACATAGCAGTGCTAAAAAATTCAGAAGGACAAACTACCACCGACCAAAAAGAAATAGAGGAAATAATATTAAAATTTTACAAAGACCTATACAAATCTAAAGAAACAGGTGAAAGTAAGTGGGCTGAGGTTACAAAATTCCTCCTCTCCCTTTCATCAGAAGTAAACAATCTTGTTAAACCATTTGAATTAACAGCGATTACTGCTGTGATAAAACGGTTCAGCAGGGAAAAAGCCCCACGTAAGGACGGACTCCCAGTTGAGTTCTACGCACATTTCTGGGGAATAATAGGAAAACTCTTTACAGACATGATAAACAATAGTTTGGAAAGAAGTAAGTTACCTCCATCCTCTACGGAAGGTTTTATCAGCTTGCAGTGTGAGAAGGACTCTTCGGATCTGATAAAAGATTACAGACCTGTTACACTCAACAATGTAGACTACAAAATATTTAGTAAGTGTATAAATAATAGAATTTCAAGTGTTTTAAATGAACTAGTTAAATCAGCACAAACCTCTGCAGTTTCTGGAAGAGACATACTTTTTAATGTCAATATGCTCCGGGATATAATACAAATATCCAATAGCAAAGGCACTCCTACTTGTATGATCTCACTAGATCAGGAGAAAGCCTTTGATAAAATGGATCATAAATTTTTGTTTTAAGTAGTAAAGAAGTATAATTTTCCACGTAAATTAATTCAATGGATATAACTTATATGTAAAAAGGTAACCGCAAAAATAAATACAAACGGACACTTGATAGACAGGTTAAAAATTGAGACAGGAGTAAGACAAGGATGCCCCCTTTCTCCAACTTTATATGTATTAACAGTTGAAACTTTCCTCAGCAGCGTTAACGCAGACCCGGAAATAATAGGAGAACACATCCCAGGTAATTACGGCATTCAACAAAAATGCATTGTACACGCTGATAACGTAACCCTGCCTTTAACTACAGAAAGAGCGATAGCAAAAATCATGCAGACATTGAACACCTATTGTAGTGCGAGTGGAGCAAAAATAAATAAAGAAAAGTCTAAAGGTTTCTGGTTTGGTAGATGGAGAATCAGAAATGACTCCCCACCTAATATCAGCTAAACAAAAACCTCCATAAAAATCTTAGGAGTATGGCTGGGTACATACAACCCAATAGTCTACAACTGGAAACTCAAAATAACATAAATAGAAGAAAAAATAGAAAACTGGAGAGAAAACGACTTGTCTAATTAAGTAAACGCACAAGCCAAAAAACAAGTCATGAATCCAACCGTGATACAGCTAGGCAGAACGATTTCACCCCCGGAGACAGAAATAAATAAAAAAAAAGAGAATAATTTAAAGTTTTATATAGAACTCCGAAAGAGAACATTTGTTACGTGAAATAAATAATCTCCCGACTAACGAAGGAGGCCTACGTCTACCCAAGTTGGATAACTACCTTACCATGACGGACGACCCATGACTTCCCACAGTAAGGATATAATTAGAATAGTTAGTTTGTTCTCTAAGCTGAAGGGATGGAGGTAGGATACAGGAGATGGAGTTAGGAAGTATACCCCATGGTACAGACCGTATCCTGGGGCCTGACGGGTGGCGGACGGCCCTTGGCGGCGGACGGCACAGGAACCCCTGCGTTGTTAGCTGTCGAGTGGATAGTTCGTCATACTGGCAGGTGTTGGGTACAAGGAGGTGAACCCAGAATACTCAGGTCAGTGATAGAAGCCAACTTATTGAAAAAGGAAAGACCTACATGGTCAAGTACTGACTTGGAGTATGGCGACCACACAAACTTGATGATCCGGAGTAACGATCCAAAGTCGCTCAAAGTAGGTAAGACATTAAATTCCGAGCAAAAATCGAATGTAGACTACAGCCAAGTTTCAACGGCAAAGTCAACACGTAAAGTTAAACAATTGATGTCATTGGCAAATGTAGTACATAAAATAATCATATGTAATAGTTCCTCTAGCACATGGTTCTGGGTGACAAAGAGCTATCTTCATCACCCAAGCCTCTATCGTGCTTGGAGAAAACATCTGTGGGAAGATGACGTGTAAAATGTAGGAAATAATACGTAAATCTTAGGTGGGGTTACGTAAGCGTGTTGCCCACAAAAACATCGCACCTCTACATAAAAATTTTCTCAACCCACACCAGCTGTTTTTACATATATAAAAACTAAATAACTCAACATACTCAACAGAGAATCTTCACAAAGCCAACAACCGATCCCTAGGATTTATTTTCCAGGTCAGAAATTATCTTTAAATTCTATACTATTTCTAATATAACCCACAAAATGTTTAACAAGTGTGAAAAACACAAATAAAATTTTCCTAACATGTACAAAACAATCAAAACAGAACTGGCAGTTTTCTAGAATTTATTACAGCAAGTTTTACATATTTCCTGTGTTACTAATATCACTTTCAACCGCACTAAAAATATAAACCGTTTCCCATTGAACACAAGTTTGGAGCAGTTACGAAACACAGTCTCCTAAGTTTCTCTTTAAAAGAGTAAGTGTTTGACTCATCACACTAAAATATCAGTTATTTACCTATTCCTATTTAACTGAAGACTAACATATAACACACATCTTTAATTAGAAATTTCAGAATTGATTCCAATTCCACAAGAAAGTTAGTTCACAACATTCTAACCACAAGATAACGACATTAGCACTGTGTGATTATGTTATTTTTAAACAATCAAAAGTTTAGAAGAACAGATTTTAAATGGTAACAATATATGGAATTTGCAATAAAATCCAAAGCATGTACATATTTAATAACATTATTGAGAGAAAACTTCATAAAGAGAGTTTAAAAGTAAGCGTAAACACAGCATATTTGGAACTGATTAAGAGGAGAAGTTGGTGTTATTAACTGGTGTTGGGTGATTATTGAAAATGGAAAGGCTTTATTTAGTAAAGATTTCATAGTCTGTATTTCCAGAGTCGAAAGGTATGAGGGTGACTTATTATCACCATGCGATCGGAGAAAATTCCAAAACAATCATAGTTAAAGATGTTTTCTGGTATTAATGTGTTTTTAGTATTTATTATGATACTTGTGTTCCATGTGATGAATCATTTTTAAAAACACTGACACAGTGGCATGAATATGATGGGTTATACAATAAAATCCGAGGCATATACATATTTAATAGTATTATTGAGAGGAAACTTCATAAAGAAAGTTTAAGTACAAGTGTAAACACACCATATTTTGAACTGATTAAGGGGAGAAGCTGGTCTTATTACCTAGTGTTGGGTGATTACTGAAAATGGAAAGACTTTATTTAGTAAAAGATTTCATTGTCTGTAGTTCCAGAGTCGAAAAGTATGAGGGTAACTTATTATCACGATGCGATCGGCTAAAATTCCAAAACAACCATAATTAAAGATGTTTTCTGATATTAACCTGTTTTTGGTATTTATTATGAGACTTGTGTTCCATCTGATGAATCAATTGCAAGAACACTGACACAATGGCATGAATATGATGGGTTATGTTTGTTATTACACACTCATTATACCATGTTAAATTAGCTTGCTAGTAATTGAAACATTGTTATTTGAAGAGTTAAACATATAGGTATTATTATTTCAAACAGACTGATTATGTTTCAAAAATGGAAGACATTTTAAATGAAAGAACACATCTTAAGTCCCTCAATAACAACTGTTTAAGTTTACTGTAAGTATGAGTAAAAGCTCCAGACTTTAAGATGTTTTGACACTTGTAAACTTGTTTCTGACACCACTTTTACAGAGCTTTATCCTCCAGGTACACATCTAATTTTTTCGTGTGGCTGACTAGAATTACACTAAATGGTTCACTCGTCAGACCTATTCTATCTACTCTATATCTTCATCTATAGAGTTCCTCCATATTTTAAACCTGAAATAAGCTCAACAACTGAGAACAAATTTACCGTTAAAGGCATATTTTACTTCGTTTAAGAGATATCTAAGTCTTCTAATGCAAACCAATTAGTTTTGGCCATCTTTGTTATTCAGTCCTTATTCCCTAATTTATAAGTTGAGGAAACAAAATAATTATTAAACAGTTATCCCCAACCAACATTACCCTGCACTCTGACTTCAACCAACAAAAATTCACACAAATCCTTAAATTAGTCCTCAAGGACAGTCCGTTTGCTTTTAATGGTCATCTTTATGGACAGAAAGATGGATTGGTAACAATACGTGGGTCTGACTCCTCAAAACGTTTTTATCCATCACTACGAATGTCAACCACTGAATAATTATACCGTTTATTAAAAACGTTTGTTATACAGAAGATGTGTTTATAACACTATTCTATTCTTTTACAACACTAACCATGCAAAGAAGTTTCAGGTTACCTAAACTCACAACATCACAAGTTAGATGAAAGACAACTATAACAGTTTTTTTAGATGTCCAAGTCAAGAATATAAATCATCTCTTTACCACATTCGTTTATTGTACGGAAACATTTACTTGCTTATACGGTCGTTTCGACAGTTTTATGCCAGGCTCTTTCAAACATAACTGTGTTCTAAATCTTCTAAGACAGAGCACATAATGTCTGTTCCGACTACTTCTGTCATGTATTATTATATTGTTGTCATTTTAGTTTGTTCTTTCTGAACTTCTGATTAAATACCATGTTTCTCCGAAAATAAGACAGGGCTTATATTAATTTTCACTCCAAAATATGACACTAGGGCTTATTTTCGGGGGATGTCTTATTTTGATATATTAAAAAAAATGAAGTTACAAAGTAAAACTATTAAACTAACCATTTAAAATAAACTATTATTAAACTATTAAACTAACTGATTAATACTTAAACAAACTAATTAACTAACTATTAAACTAATTAATAAATTAATTTTTTTTATTTATTTCCTCTTCCTGCCACTCTTAACTAGGGCTTATTTTAAGGGTAGGGCTTATATTAAAACTATCCCCAAAAATCACACTAGGTCTTATTTTATGGATAGGTCTTATTATCGGAGAAACACGGTAGTTTCCTTATTTATTCAATAGCTAATATTTTTTTTGTAATAAGAATATTCTGAAACAATGTTTTGAGTTTTAGATATAGATGGGAGTTAAATCAATTCCAAATCTTTCATAATTAAATATGGTTTTTGGTTTTACTATATTTTTAATATTTGTCATTTAGAAATTACTTAAAATCTTAAATAATTGAAAAGGTGTAGAGCTCACAACTTACAGCTACATGTACGTGGCTGAAATTACGTATGTAAGGATCACTAAATATATTTTTCATTTAACCTGTTAACTTTTCTTGTATAATTATTAAGGTTTTTATTATTACATTCTATTTACTTTTGTTAAAAATATACAAATAAAGTAAGTAACTTTGCATTATCTGAGCACTAATAATTATCATGTGCCTACTTTAATAAGTTTTTTCTATGTTTGTTGTCCAAAAGGTAATTCGCATAGCTTAAAAATATACATTTTAGAAGACAGATATAACTTTAAGCAAGAAAAAAGAATGTTCGAAAATTATTTTAATTTCCTTACACCCTTGTGCAAATTAATTGAAACAAATTGTTATTTTACAATATTTTCAGCATGGCGGCCGGTGTAGGCTCGCTGGACACACTGATTTCCTTTAATAGTCATTTTTTTTCACACAGATGGCGTCATTAGCTGTGTTTTGCAGTTCGGTCGATCTATTTTTGGGATATATGACGAAATTTTGAGGAATATTACGCCATTCGAAATTGCGTTAGAAGGGCAAGGAGACCAGTCAGAAAACAACTTCTTACCAACTCAATAAAGAAAAAATCAATGGGGTCTGAAATACAAGAACTGGACGCAAAAACAATGGAGGAAGGTGTTATTCAGTGACGAGACTAATTTCTCCGTACAGAGTCAAAGAAGTTTACATGTTCGCAGATCTCCAGGTGAGAAACTTCGAGAATTTCACATCAATCGGTTCGTAAAACATCCCTTGAAGAAGATGTTTTGGGGCTTGTTCAGCTACTATGGCGTCGGAGGCTTACACATCGTAGAAGGTATGATGCGAGGACCACAGTACATCAAAGTTTTGTAGAGAAGAGTCGTTCCAGAATTGAAAAAGAGATTTCCAGATGGATCTGGCATTTTTCAACAAGATCTGGCTCGTGCCACACATCAAAACTTGTGAATAATTTTATGATTACAACGCAAATAAAGGTGCTGGACTGGCCTGGAAACTCTCCGAACTTAAATCCTATTGAAAATCTTTGAGCGATTTGTAAAGAAAGACTTCGGGGAAAAGACTATACTACGAATATCAAGCTAATTGAGGCCATAATTGAGGTGTGGTACCGCAATCCAAAAATTGGTAAAGATTGCAGTCAACTCATGGACTCGATGCCAAAGCGGATTAATGATCTTCTGAAAAATAAAGGCGGACATATCATGTATTTGTGAGTAATTTTTGGATTCTCAAAAATAAAACGCAAAAAATTGAAGAAATCGTAATATTCCGTCTTGTTTCAATTAATTTGCACAAGGGTGTAGTTTTCTAATTAAACTATAAATAGGTAAAAAAATTATTACTCATTATAATATCAATTTCAGTTCGCATATATCAAGATCTTCTTCATAAATATTGAATTTTACCACATAAACTAAAACTGTAGTCACAGTAATGTGTTTTACAAAGTGACCTTTCTATTGGTTACAACCATGCACTAGTGACAAGTGAACATGAGCAAAGAAGTAATTTCATGAAGACGGACAGTTTGGGGAACTTTGTGAAGGATGCGGTAAATTAAGATATATTTCAGAAAATAAAGAATGTGAGAGGTTCCTATTTTAAATTTTGGCCCATCAAATTTTATAGTTGGTGTATGTATTTGGTGTAAATTTCGAATCCCTTATAATTGAAGAAACAAAACCTAGAGAGAATTCAAAACTCGTGACACAAGGAAGTGAAGACTGAAATTTCATTTAAATATTTCCTTTTCAGATTAAATATTGGATAATATAAAAATTGAATCAATTTCTACTTTTAATGCTATTCTATTGCTATACACTGTTGATAAATTTTAATTAGACATTGAATGTAACCTTGTAAAAAGGTTGTGACATGCACTTTGTTAAACCTCCCACTTGTTTCCAAAGATTTATTTAAATGTTAATTTTAGTTTACGTTTTCCCTTCAAATATGAAGATGTCCAGATAGTTCCCAAACCTTCTTTCATTTTTTAAAATACAGATCACATTGTACTTTTAAGAACTGTTATAAATTTATCAGGTATCAAAACTCCTTTGGAATATCAACATTTATAACGTCCTCTTGGCTGAAAGGGCAAGCATGTTTGATGTGACATGGATTAGAACCCTATGACCCTCAGATTATGCCGTTTGGAGGAGAGTCTTGGTTTGGTTTGGTTTGTTTTGAATTTCGCTCAAAGCTACTGCGCTTGTCGTCCCTAATTCAGCAGTGTAAGACAGGAGAGAAGGCAACGAGTCCTCACTACCCACCGCCAACTCTTGGACTACTCTTTTACCAACGAATAGTGAGATTCACCGTCAAATTATAACGCCCCCAGGGCTGAAAAGACGAGCATGATTGGTGTAATTGGGATTAGACCCGCGACCCTCGGATAACGAGTCGTGTGCCTTAATAACTTTGGCCATACTAAGAGAGAAACCTGTTAGGGAAATAAAACCGTCTTATTTGAAGACGACTCCTACCCTGCCAAAATGTATACTCTTGTCTCCCAGTTCTACTATTCTCACTGTTGAATATCGAAAAAGATTGCGAGTCAAGCACACTAACCACCTGATTGTACATGAAAAGAAAAGCCTTGTACTACCTAAACTAATTACCATATTCAATAGTTTTTTCAATGCAAAAATATAGTTAAGTATATAAAACAAATTGACTGTTTAATTTAACGAATCGTGCTTCTATCTTAACTGGTTTAAGCACTAACAACTGTAGCCATCTGTTTAAAATAAAATATTTTGTTGGCATTTAATTTGACATTTCCTCTCGAACACTTCCAGCATTACACAAATAAATGTTTCCCATGAAAATAAATTACATTGATAGAGCAAATTGCCATTGTATAAATCGTAAGATCACCTGCCTTGTTCAAACTGTAAAATTAATTTGTTGTTCAGTCTTACTTGCTTTGGACAAAAGATGTTTATTTGAGAAGAATGAAATTTACCTGTTTAAAGGTTTAGCTTGTTAAGATGAAGCTAAATTTTGTTCTGCCTTTAACTGTATGATTGTATCTGGTTATCAGCTTCACCATAGCTGAATGCACATTTCTCATGATTTCTCATTGCAGGATTTTTTTTCTATTACAAGTGTTTCTTATTGTGCATCTTAAACACAAAATTCGTTTAATTCTTTGGGAAGTTTAACAGTATTCGTTTTACAATTTAAGGGTTTAGAAGTTTCACAGAGTATCACATCATCGGATATATTCTTTAATTTTTTGGAATATTGTTTAAAGTAATAATTAACAGCTTATGTTTAATGGCCGCCGTTAGATTTATCTCCTGTTAATTTAAGTTAGAACATACGTAGTTTATATTGGCTGTGTGAAGGCTCTGCATATAGAATAACGTTACGTCATTTGTTTTATTACTTTGAATTTCTTTTTCATATGAAAGTCTTTTATATCTTTCCTTACTGTGTGTTTTATGTTGTATTTTCTTTCTGGAATGTCTTGCTATGTTTTCATTTTTGCTTTTATGCAAAGATTTAATACAGTTATTACTTCCTGGAGCCATCTGTTTGCTGCAGGGAATATTTAAAGTAAGATGTTAGTGAACGTTTTAAACACTGTATGTTATGTTTAAGACGTTATTATATTATAATGGTCAATTCAGATCTTTTATTTTATTTCTCCATGCCCACCGCTAGTACAGCGGTATGTCTCCGGATTTACAACGGTAAAATCAGGGGTTCGATTCACCTCGGTGGGCTGAGCAGATAGCCTTTGTGGCTTTGCTAAAAGAAAACACACAAACACACATATTTCTCTATAAATATTAGTTTTTGGTTGTACCATGAGAAAATTACCGCCAGGAACTCGTCACGATTTAAACTGTAACGAATGTCTTAAATTGTTACCGACGTAAGTCGCCACTGCTTCTATACGGTAGGAGTGGTTAAATGAGTTTTTTTGGTTAAAAAGCACGAGGGAGAAATGGAGAGCGAGTTTACAATTTCCAAAGAAATTTTCTTCCACGCTAATAGTTTAAGCCAACAATGAGTTGTGTTCGTTATTAAGGTATACCTAATTTACATTTTAATAAGAGTATTGGCTGTACTAGTTAATATATTAAATGTTATTACTTTTGATTTTTCTTCTTATTATAATTTTGTGATAAAGATTGTTTTGGTTTGTTAGCTTAGAAAATGTATTTAGGCCTAACCTCAGTCTTCTAAGCTGGCTAAACCAAGAAAATAATTTTAACAGTGATGGTACCCAGCTGAGGGAACTATGCATTATATACTTTATAAGTAGGAACATAAGAAAGGTGTATTTAATTAACTGTACTGATGGACAAGGTAATTTTACGTTTTGCTGTAAGCACATTGTTTATTCTTATTTACTCGTGACATCAAAGCATAAAATTGTATGTGTTTTGTACGAACTTAATTCTTATTTTGTTTTCTTTATATAACCGGTTCTGGGAAAACTGCAGCATTTTTGGTTACCATTCTGAACCATATCTTTGAAAATGGACCTTCAAAGGACTTTCCAGAAGTAAGTTTTATGTATGTATAAGTAATGTGTTTGTATGTTTGCTTTTGTTGTTAAGTATAGGCTGATTTTGGTTATGAACTATTTCGTACAGTTTTTCTAAGTATAATTGTTTCTTTCATTCCTTCAAAGATTGGAAGGAAGTGAAAAGGGAAAGTCAAAATCAGCATGAAAAACGATTTCAAATCAACAACCAATCATTTTGGATGTGAATAAAGAGATGATTTTAGTGTAGCCTTCCAATTAATTTTCTTATCCACTTGCGGCCCGCTAGTACAGTGGTATGTCTCCGGATTTACAACCCTAAAATCGGGAGTTCAATTCACCTCAGTAGGCTGAGCAGATAGCCCTATGTGGCTTTGCTTTTAGAAATGCAAATCTTATCCACTTATTTTAGCCTCAGGCAAAATATTGTTGAAATTTATTAAATATCCACTTCTAATTAATTTATAAGTAAATACAGATCAGCAGAAAATGAATGCTCAAAAGTAGGATTTCATCAGTGTTTTAAGTTGCTTTTAGTTTATAGTTCAGGAGGAGGAGCTTAGGTTTTCAGTGTTTGTTTAAAATCATTTTAATCCTGTGGGTTTTGGTGCCATCTTTAAATTCCTCTTTTTGTGTGTGGTACAGATGAGATTCAAAATATAATTAAACCACATTAATATGAAAATCAAATTAATATTATATGTTAATTTTTGTAATTTTGTTACTAATGTTTTAGTTTGTTTAAAAGAAAATCTTTCTAAAAAATACACATTGGAGTTTGTGTTGTGTTATTCACGTGCTTTGAAGAATCTTAACTTCAGCACTTTTTCTCTTGCACTACCATGTACAATAATTTCTATACACTTAAGGACATATGTTTGACCTGATTGACATGTGAGTTCTGAAATCTGTAAGCTGGCTTGCCTGAGAAGCATAAATATTTTCCAACCTTAACTCTTTCACTCCTGGAGGTTAATGTGCACGTTTGGAACATTATTTTTTATTAACACAAGTTTTTATTAAATAATATTTTTTACTAACACCAATGAGACTGGTAACTAAACAGTTTATAATTTAAATTTAAAATTGTCTTAGTTTTTTTTTAATTTAAAAGGAAATATAAAGAAAATTAGGTATCAGTGTTGTTACATGACATGTTCAGTTTCAATTTTATTACATCAACTGTAAAATGCATATAAGTATCTAAATAAATTAGAAATTCAGGTTTGAGATACAGACAAGCTATATATGAAATAAGAGCCTCCTATCTTTATGATTTACTGAGATATCAATATATTTGGAAAATCTGCTAGTGGCTTTGTCCTTCAAACCCATAGTGTGAAAGTTCTAAACCAGTACCACCTATCACAAAGTAGCTCAAGCTTTTAACCAACAGAAATAGTTTCCCCTATATGTAATTCTGACAGTTGTTTATCAGTGACTTGAGGGTAAAAGAAAGAATTTTGCTGAAATTTTAGGTGTGATCAATAAGTCCTGTCCCTGAATTGGAATGGGATTTTTTTTCAACCCACATATGCTTTACTTAGACACTACTAAATTTCAGGGATTTTAAGGATTCTAATACTGTAATTTAATGTCTTTTCTTATAATTCAAAGGTTACTGTTTGAAGCCACAAAAATGCTCTACACACCCCACCATCAAGCCTACTCAAGGCTTAGTGATAGTATGTATGCACGAGTGCAAAATTTCGTAACACTGGTACGTGCTCAAAATAAATGTTTTTCAATGTTTTTCATTTACCTTCTATATTTGAAGAAATGTAACAAAAATTTACACATTTATGAGTAAATTGTAATGTGTACATTTATATACATAAGTAATGTATGATAACCTAAATAGTATACTTTCGTAGGCCAATATGTAGTTGCAAAAATGCAGTAGGCATAAATTAAGGAAAATTTAAAACCACATTTGAAACTTGACAGATTTAAAACAAGAGGGTAATAAATCTTGCACGTATGTGCCCAAATAACACCATATGCACATTGTGAGATTTGACAGACATCAAATAGATGAGCAGTAGTACTGAAACACCTGCAATGTAAATGGATCTGTGAGGCTCGGAACCTACAATGCTTGTTGGACCAGCACATCTTTGAACAATATAATAACTGTTTTCACACAGTCCAGTTGCAATTTTATTACCCTTGGAAATTGTAAATGTTATAGGAAACATAAGCTGCTCCTATAATATTGTGTTCTTAGAGCAAGGACATGAATGAATGACAATTTTCTGCATTACGTAAAGTGACTAGTCAAGGGAATATCAATTGTTAACAGCAGAGATTGACTTTTCTCTAAGGCTGTCAAAAACTTCTCTCTATAGCAGGAAACGACAACCATTCATGATCTTGAAATAACTGCCAGACACTGGGAGCGTGCCAACATCTGGAAGCATGAGAGGGAAATGCAAGTATAAACAATCCCTCAGCTCTGTCCCTAACTGGTAGATGATGCAAGGCACTCATGCACAGAAATATTAGCTGATTGCCATACCTTCTCTGGGTGTTTACAATAATTGAGGTAGGTTATTGATGCCATAACATCAAGATATAAGACAGTGTCTTGTACATCATGATGCTTATTACAGAATATTTTTTGTAATATGTATGACAGCAAAATATGCAGTTACTTTACAATGTCACTGTGATGGAGAAGCGATGTTGACTAGGGACTGACAATGAAATCTAATTATGTAATAGAAGGGTTTAGTGTTATGTAAATCATAATTTGTGTATAAAAGGCCATACTTATAAGTATGTGAAAGTGTTTTATACAATAGTTTTGTTCACAGTTTGTCTGGTTTAGCATATAATTTTCTCACTATTCACAAGTAAAAAAATTGTAATTGGAAGTAATGGCACTGAAAATTGAAAAACTAATATGATTTTATAGTTAATACAAAAAAAAGTAATCCTGACACTATGGTAATGCATCTTTTCTGGGAGTATGTATGATACTATGAAACAAAGTATCACAGAAACAAATTTTTACTACATTTTAGACATTTACAATACATGTGGAAATATTTATGGAGATTTTACCAACTGTAAAACAGTCTTATTTTTTTCCTGAAAATGTATTGAATGACATTTGAGAGATGTGCCCTTTGGAGAATATTCTCCAAGACTATCAGTAAAGAGGAAATATATTTTCTACAAGATTACTGATTATTTATTCTTGATTAAATTTTAGAGCCACAAAAGTTTGATACTTGTGCTAAGCAGTATCCCCTAGCTCTAGTTATTTCTCCAACAAGAGAACTGGCTTGTGAGATTTATTATGAATCATCCAAGTTTGCTGATTGCTCTCGCATAAAGTCCTGTGTTGTCTATGGAAGAGCTGAACCCATTCAGCGAATGAAGAACTTAGACAGAGGTTGCCGCTTACTGGTGGCTACACCAGGAAAACTGATAGATATGATTTAGCTGTGAAATATAGCTTGGAACTTGTGAAGTAAGTACAGGGTGTTTGGAAGGTCACTGTGCAGTTTTTTAATCATGTTTTATTCAGTTTATTTCAAGCCAGCAACTGATAGCAGTGTTTAGAAACAAAATAAAAAGGATCCAGGCCTGTATTGATGCCAACAGGGGTTGCTTTCAACATTGTTTGTAATTGTCATTCACATTTACCTCCTGCATTCTATATTGAAATATGTCTGTTAATAAATATGTGTACAGTGACTTTCCAAACACCCTATATTAGGAGTAGTAATTATGAGAAATTACTTGAATATACATGTCCCATTGAGAAAAGAGGAGCATCAGTATTTAATTGCGGATCTTACATTTAAAGTCATCATTGAAAATCACGAGCTTCTAATTATAAATAGTACTCTATTCAAATAGCATCACAGCTTACATTGTCTCATGGAACATAGGTTGTTTTCTTGAACACAGCCTATTTTGAATATTTTTTTTATATTTGTTTCAATTGGTCAAAAATTCAATCTAATCAGTGGACTTTTAAGAATTATACCTACAATGTGATAATAGTTGAAGTTTAATTCCAACTATTAACCTTTTCCTGGCAACTTCGACATTCAGGTCACTTGCAACTCAGTCATAAAGATCTGTTTATGAAATATGGTTCTTTCTTTTTCAAACAATTTTTTAAAATTCACAAATACCGCAGAATTGGTATTGTAGTAGTTTGTGAAGGCATTTAGTTTCATAGATAAAACGTGAAATTTACACTTCTATTATGTACTAATATTATATTTGTAGTTGGTGGTTTCTTTTAGTGTCTTAAACTTTTATTTACTTTTTCCAATTAAATTTTTACATTTTTGGTTCTCCTTTATTACCTTAATTGTTGCATTCTTAACTGAAGGTACTGTTTGAAGATGTTTTGACTGGTTCTTATTTTTAGAATAAGGATAGTGTAAAACCAGTAACCATATAAGATGCTTGAAACTTAAGCAAAAGAAGGTTAAACAATTTATATAAACCTATATACACCATTTAAAAGAATAAACATATTAAATAATTATTTTCTCACTTCAAATGAATAATTTGGTAAAAACATAATTAGTGGAGTTGATAGGGAATGACTACTACCTGAGTAAACGAGTTAGACAGTGAAATCATATTTTTGCATGTTAACATTAAAAATATCTTAATTGTAAAACATTACTCAGAAGGAAAAAGTGTTTGAGATTTTCACATGTTTGTTAAAGCCAATCATAACCAAGATGGATGAATGTTAAGCTGATTCCATTTACAAGCTCTTAACTAGAACGGCTATCAGCTGTAATTAATCGGAAAACAAAAATATCTGATGGGAAAATAGAAACAATTTAATTAAATTATTGTCGTGCTAAGCTTATGGATCACATTAACTGCAAAAAAAGCTGAAGAATTAAAGCAGGTATCATAGAATTAAATAAGTAGTTGTTTTTGGACAAAGAAAAATACATTGTTTAGTTTTATGATTTTGTAATCGACTCAGTTCAAGAATCGGAGAAGAAAGAAAAAGGTTTTACAGACTGTATATATAAATGTATGTGTAGACTACGTTAACAGATCAGTGTATTTTGTGTTTTATGAAAAGTCATGATAAACCTGGTGGAAATTTTCACTCCAACTCTGTAAATAATTAGCTGCAGCAGTGATTAGAGTTAAGATGTTTGTATGTGAGGTTTAATGTTAACTCTGAGATAGGTCAAAGGCCAAATCATTGCATTTGTTGACTTGCCATCAGAATTTAGCTGAATTTATGATTTTATATCCTTCAGTTATGGATCAAGCTGTGGACTGTAATTCAAATGTTTGTATAATACATTATTTCATAACAAAATAGTTACAAGTCAATTCTGAAAGAGTTAATCTTAGCTTGTGTTTATTTTATGAAACTGCTCATATGATGTATAGATGTTTTGTTTTTTGGTTACCTTTGTATCACTTGTTCTTCCCACTCTTAAGAATACCTTGGACAGTCACAACTGTACGTACAAAACAAAAAATTCTTTTGATATTTAAACACAATTGCAAAAATACAAACAGGATGAACACTTCACTAGAGACCCACAACACCTTTACTTCTGTGGTTGCATTTTCAGACTTTTTTGCTTTTTATCTACAAATGCATAAATACATGAAAGTATGTGTTAGCTCTGTTGGAAAAATGCTAATATATTAAAAAATTAAAGCAATCTCAACTTTATAACGGCAAATTTGTTTACAAATGACTTTAAAAACAAATGAAAATGTTTAATGTATTATAGAAAAGTAAATAATTTTACTCTAATTTATTCTTGAATAAATGGAAGCTTTTTAGTTAGAAATTGTGCTTTAAGTGAAAGCAAAAAATATTCTCCATTGCTTGTGATTTGATGCCTCTTAGATTATTACTGAAAACATATTTATGTTACTTCATTGGAATTCATCTTTCATTAAAATTGCCTTAAAGTTGTATGTTTTTGAAATTCAGTAGATTGACAACTGGAAATTTGATTTTCCTGATAATTCTACATTGTTTTTTATTGTGAAATAAAATTTTATTTGTAAGATGGAGTTGGGTTATTTCCATGCTCACTGATATCATTAAAGTGTGTGTATTTAGTGTTATATTGCCCACATTCATCTTGGATCTCAGTTTTAAGCTTAGTATCTAAAAGAAGTATGTATGTGAGATTTACTGCTGTTTAATTTTCTTCATTTTCATAAAAAGTTACAAGAATATTTACGCAAATTCAACCTCATAATTATAACACATCAGCAGTGACAGTTTTTACTTGTGGAGAAACATTGAAACATAATTTTCTTAAAATTTCTAGTGAAGCTTCTTCATTAAGGTACCTGGTGTTAGATGAGGCATATGCTGATATAGCTGTTGAACCACAGATTCATTGCCTTGTTTTAGAGCACAATATGCCACCAACAGGGAATAGGCTAACAATGATGTTTTCTGCAACATTTCCAAAAAACTATAGGTTAGTATTTCTGTTCTATTTAACATACACTAAATGGTGAAAGTATAATTGTTTATAGTTATTGCATCAATGGGTTTGTAAAGAACCATTCATATGTTTTTCTGTGATGAATAAAAACCCACTTGAAGTAAAAATGTATTTCAGTTTGCCTGGTATGGGTATTAATGCTTTTACTAATAAAGCAGAGTACAACATTTCAACCTTCTTAGGTCATCTCTTTGATAACTTTGTTAACCAGAGGATGACTGATGTTTTCTACTTTGTTAAGAAAAGTGTTAATACCCGTATCAGCTGTTCTAAGATACATGTTTGTATGGTTTTGAATAGACGTAAATACTAATTCTTGCTGTTTTTCGTATAGTTGCAGAATAAAATTGTGTAGTTTACTGCAGGGTGAACCATTTCCAAATATGTATTTCTTTAAATGCTACCAACCCTTAAAAATGAAAACAAAAACAGTATTTTTTATTATTTCATTTATAACTAGCAGAGTACAGAACAAATGTCACTTATTTTAAACCACATTTTTATGCTTAAATATTTAATCATCAGTAAGCCTTAAGACACATAAAAGGAGGTTATAGCTGAATAAAAAATATACCAAAGTATCTACAGACCTACAGAGTTAATGATAATTATATGCAGAAACGTAGTAAGTAGCAAAATTAAGTAGTAGTGCAGTTAAATACAAAAATTAAAAATTAACAATCGATGCTGTGTAACCTCAAATGCTCATTTTGAAACACTGCTGGACTTTTAGGGATCTGTAGTTAAAAGGGTGATCTAGCTGAAAGGTTCTCTGTTGTTATTACCTTTATAGATAGTTAGTGTATAAGAAACTTTCTACTCTCTTTTTTAGGCAAAAATAGACTGTTAGTTATATTTTATTTTTTACCTATTAAGAACTGGCTATGAAGTTTTTACATAACTATATTTTTTTTTCCGTGAGTCGTGTTGCAAGTACATAAAAAAAAAAACATCACTCAAAAGATAGTATGGGCAGATGAACTAGATAAACGGTCCTCTTTGCTGGACCTTTTTAAATGCAGCAGTACTAAAATGTGCAAATACACAAGAAGGATTTCCAATATATTTCAATCCATACTTTAATTAGTGTGGTATTTTTTTTATGTAAACTGTAAAAACAGAATGATCATGTCATGTGAATGAGGGTTTCTTTTCAGATGATTGCCTATACAACCCTTGAATCATTGAAATTTGGTGTTGTTGCATTGAAGTAGTTAATAAAATGTTTTATTTTTATATTGTTATTAAATCAAATATCATAAATTTTTTTCATAATTTAAAATATTTTACGTTGGCATAAAAGTTAACTGTGGAAACTGGTTAAAAGATTTTTTTGCAAAACCTAAATTTTGAGAAGCTTCATGTTTATATAGGCTCCATGATCAGTGTAGTTTTTCAGCTTGTTACCAAAAATGGGATGGATTTTTTTTCTACACTCTTCTTTTAACATGTTTGATTTTAACTCAATCTTTTTCATTCACTCTGAAATTACAGAGAAGTGTACCAGTTGTTGGATACTTACAGCTGATCCTACATAACCAACTTTTTTCATTGTAATTTTATGTGTATGTCAAATCATATACTTATATAAAATTTAATAATTAAAATTCATATTTTATATATACACGATTTTATGAACTTTATTGAATCTGTTAATGGAATAGATCTTCAGTCATTAAAAGCAGTGTATTAGAGAACTCCGATCTCATAATTTTAGTGATAAATATCAAGCTGTGATGTTATTGACACTTGAAACCTGATATAATACTGTAGATAAATTTATTACTGAGCTTGATTATATTTTAGAAAAAAACTATGAAAAAATATTGACTCCAAAAAGTTTTATACTGAATGTTTTTTCAGTATTTACTTAGAAATTTAGTGCACATTGAAACTGTTTCCATTAGCACCTGACTCTTTAATCTTGACCTTTATGGAAACCAAGAAAGGGGCAGATGCACTTCCTGACAGAAGGCTACCCAGTAGCAAGTATACATGGTAATAAATCTGTGGGAAAGAGGATGCTTTATGGTTTTTTCGATCAGGTCATAGGCCTATTTTTGCAGCCACAGCTGTAAGTATTGGAATTTAATATGGTAAAAGTAAGGTAAAATTCATGAGAAAAATTGGCTCTGTCCAATAAATATTTATTTAAGTGTTTCTAATGTAATTATTTTTTCCTTTACATTAAATTAACTTTTTTTAATAAGCATTATCACACAAAAACAAAATTTATGGAAAGAATAAAAGATTGGTATTACAGCTTTTAAATTTGTTTGTTTGTGGTTTTTATTGGCATGATAATATATTAACACTTTTCACAGTGGACAACTATTTTTGGCTGTGCACGTCATGAGATTTTGGTGAGTTATATTCAAAATGTAACACTGTACAAGTTTTAAGCTCTGAATATTATAATATTAAAACTAAATCCTCAGTTTCCCTAGTGTGAAAATTGAAACATTTGATCGTAGATAACTGTCAATCTCTAATATATTTATTACTCTTTCAAAAAGAATGAAATTTAATGTAAATTACTCATCATAATGTTGTAATCACTTTGGCCAAGAATAACAGTTATACTCTCCAATCTAATTTGGTAACAGTCTTCAAATGGAAAGTCAAGCCCCCCCTCTTCCCATATTCATATATCACATCCTTTTTTCAGAAGTTGCAAGTAGTTCTCTAATGTTTAATGTCATACATTTGAATGATAGAAAGCCAAGATTTTAATTTATCCAGTGATATATTCTGCTATGTCTGTTTCTGTAAAGAGTCGTCTATTTTGCTTCTAGTTCAAATGTTATTCACATGGAAAGTATATCAGTGAGCTCAGCTGAATTTTTAACAGCTCTTGTAGCATAGTTAGGGTAATATGAGGTATTCACTAGTAAAGTGATTTACAACTTCTATGGCACAAATATTAGTAAAGACATGGGTTTAAAGGGCAATGAAACAAAATTTAAGTATAAAAAGATGTTTACTGTTAAGAGTTTAGAGCTGTTTAGGATAAACGTGTGTAGTTAATGTTACAATTTGAAGTTGTTCAAGAAAAAAAAAAGTAATTGAGATTTATTTTTAGTGATTACAAGGTCAGTCAAATTGATCAACCGTATATAAAAAAAAAAAAAAAAAAATAATAAACTGAAGTTTTAATGAAAAATAACATTTAGAATTATTTAGGAGGCATCAGAGATATTACTCAAATGAAAGTGTTTAATTTTAACATAAATTACTTAACACCTGGAGCAGTGAATTAATGGTTGCTTAAAGCTTGTGAAATTTCTGGAAGATACACAAAATGTTAAGTTTGTGTGGAAACCATAAAGGTTAATTTGTTGTCATGAATTGTATTTGAAAGAGTGCATGGTGAGAAAGCTGTCCAGTAAAATAGAAAAATTGTTCATTTTAATCTTTCTAATATTGTTGTACATGACCAAATTGTATTTAAAAAATTTAAGAGAGGTGTGGAAAACCAAAGTTGTTTATCTGGTTAATGAATTTCAAACACAGTATAACTAGTTATGCCTAACATTGCACACCATCTGCCACATTCTGCTTCTTAATGTTTTTCCCTTAATATTTTTTATTTTCCTGGAAATATGATTCTATGAGATTTGTTAATTATCAAAGTGTTATATTTGAAAATATTTAACTTTCATTTGTTTTTTTGTCCCATTGTGATATTTCCTCATGTTGGAAATGACTTCAATGTTGTAAGCCAACTGCTACATTTTAAGTTGTTGAAATGAAATAAATTATGTAGTTTGGTTTTAAAGTAAGCGAAAATTGTTGATTCATCATAATTTCATTAGTATAATATTGGCACTTTCGGTATGTTCACTGTTATTTCTCATACTGATAATCCTAACGTGGCCTTACGGTAAAGGTGATGACTTAGTCTGTTGGTCATGGGTTTAAATCCCATTATTAAATGGGCTCTTCTTTTCATCTGTGTGAGTAGGTGATATATTCTATTTGCCATTCCCACTATTCAGAAAGAATAGCCAAAGAGTTAGAGGTAGATGATGTTGACCAGTTTCATTCCCTGTAGTTTACCACTTCTAAGGAACATAAAAAAAACAACACTTAGAACAGTGCATAAACAGAACATGATGGGTTTTGGTTCAAGCATAGAATAGATGCCAGCTTCAGTTTAAAACCTGTTCTTGGATAGAAGTGAAACATTAATGATATCAAAACACTTGAGTAATTATTTTTGATTTGACCAAAAATGAATAAAATAATTTTTACAGGTTGTTTCTAGAGGCTTGTATGTACGAAACGTGAAACATGATTAATTATGACCTACTGACTGATGTATAAGAGTATGTTCATTGTATTGGTCATACTGGAAGAGTTGGGAATTTAGGTTTGTATTTTGTCCATTGTTTTAAAGTTAGAAAGTTTTGTAAAGGCTGTGATTTGATATATTAATAGATTTCTAAGGAAAAGAAGATTAAAACACCTTTTAAACAGAAATAGTTACCTCTAAACTGTGGGATTATCTTTTATCATTCAGTATTTTACTCTGTAGCTTAATTTGTAATGTACTAGTTCATTAATAAAGTTGAAAGCAAACTAGAACATAGTTGCTTGTGTCCCAAAAGCACTTAGTAAAATCAAACATTCTCAAAGTTAAATTCTTTCAACAATGGATATTAACAATAGTATATAAACAATGCATGTAAATCAACAGCTGAGCTGTTAAAAGCATATCACTGGTATATGACATATAGATGGAGACACAATAATAAAAATTGAAGATACTGGTTAATTTTACCAAACTCAATCATCATCCCTATATTAAAGGCTAATATGTATATTTCTTACTTTTAGGTTTAAGTGATTGAAATGTCTCGTGTAATGTTGTGGTTCAGTTAACCTTGTCTCTTGGATAAGATGTTAACATCAGGTAAAATGTTTTCTATTTATCGTATCCCAGTGTCTTCAGACTAACGTACAGCAATAACATTATTTCTTTTGAGGTTTTGGAAGTCTCTAACTTGTGTTGTTCTGTCATACAGAAACTAGCATGTTTCCAGTATACTTTCTTGCTTCTTGTGCATAATGTTAAAATAATGAATAACATTCAACATTAAAAGGACAAAGTGAAAACCATTTTAAATTCAGGCTGATCTGTGGCTCTCAAAAAGTTAACTATATATTTTACCACCTCAGTGGTATCATCAGAAGTGATTTGTACCTTAATAGGTCGTGTGACTTTTGTATATATTTATGGTTTCTGTGTAATTCTTAGAAGTCCTGCCACAGGTATTTGCTTGGACATTCATCTCTGTTTAATAATTTGTGATCTTTCTTTCATTTTTATTTCCAAAGTTTTAAACGTATTATTGGCTCTAATACTCATTGGTTTCATCCGTTACTGCTTTTTCCCACTAATATCTGGTTTGAAATTACAAACAAACTATATTTCCACACCAAGAATGTCATTTACATATCTTGTCCAAATGTCAGGCTTACATTTTCCACCATTTGTGGCTATTGTTTCAAATACATCCATGTATGTCACATAACAAAGGTGAAAGGAGGATCCCATCGGTAAGCCTTAATTTCATTTAGAAAAATTAACCTGAAAAAGTGGATTCTTTACATGTAACTTTGTTATTCATGATATCTTTTGTTCGAACTGCAGAAAATGTCGCTGAGTATTCCTTGTTCATATTTGTTTCACATTTTTTCAACAAAATTTAAAATATTTATAGTTGTATGTTTATTTTTATTTTCAAATATGAATACTTCTGAGTTGTATGCATTACTGGTTGATATAATGTGCCTGTACTTGGTGCTGTTTGACTAAAACTAATCATTTTATGTATTTTTGGAAGATTTGTTAGCATTGTGATTTGCCAAGTTCTACTAGAAAATGCAGTTGTTTCAAAATTACTGTTACAAACCACAACTTCAACAGTTGTGAAACAAGACATGTATAATTAATCTAACAATGTTGAGTGTAAGGAACTAATTTTTTGAAGTAAACAATTTTCATAAATAAAATGAAGGATTAACAGTCAGATTTCCATTTGTATGGTATTTATATGGATGTATTAAGTGGGACAAAAGGTAAGTGTCATACTTGGATAAGCTGTATATGCAACACATTCATATATATGGAGGTACATTAACAAACATTAGTGGAGTTTGCATGCCATTTGAATAGTATAGAATCCATCTGTACAGTTTACCATTGAAAATGAAAAAAAGAAATAAAAGATTGCTCTTTCTTAGATATCTTGGTAAAAAGGAATGAACAAAGAAATTAAAAAATATCTATTTGCTGGAAACCTTCTTCTGTTCTTATCTCAGCACACCGGGAATCACATCATACTGAAGCAAAAACAAATTCCAAAATTTGTTATGTTCACAGAATTTTGAAGTTATGTACAAAAACACGAGGACTTAAAAATGAGTTGTTCCTAATGAAATATGTAGCAGGTGAAAAGGTACTTTACCCTAATATTATGGACAGAACAATTAAGAAATTCACTGTTACTGTAATAAGGGATAAAAGTATTACTTTGTCAAAATTGAACATTTTTAATTTATTTTAAACTTTCCAGGCTTGACTACTAGTTTATTTAATGAAATTAAGAAATGGCAAATATCTCACCTTGTATATATAAGATTGGAAAATTTGGTAATTACAAAATTGGATGTAAAAAAAGACCAATGATAACATAAACCTTTTCTGAGAATTAATTTAATATTTGTGATTTTAATTAATTATTTGGTCTGGTTATTTTACTAGAAGAAATAAAAACGTACAAGTTACCATTATTTTTATTATTTTTTGTCAATTACAAATGGTATTTTTATATGTGCATTATAATTTCAAATTTTTATTCAATAATCTCAGAATTAGTATGATAGAAATAGTGGACGGTTAAGAAAATGGTTGGAATTCTGAGTTAAATTACCTTTCTTGTAATGTTTCTCATATTGAAATCATCTTCTCACCCACCTTGGTTAATCTAAAATATGAAGTTTTTCAAATTTTTTTTTTTTCCCTTATCAATTTCTATTGGAAATATTTTTCTAACTATTTATTTTCATGTCTGTAAGGTTTCAGAACCATCTTTTTAGTATACGACACTACTGTTTCATACATTTATTAGAATTTTAGTTAAATTTGTGAGATTGCCAACAAAGTTTTGTATAGCTTTAACTCTTTCTCTTTTAACTGACTTTGCTGTAATTATGTCCACTGTGGTTTGTGCAAAGGACTCCATGTATATATTTAAAACATGTTTTGTGCAGATGTAATCTGGAACTTTTGATATAACACAAGGTAAAAGAAATTTATATTCATAGAGTAAGGTAGTTAATTTACTGTACCGTGTAAAAGGTTTTATCTCTGAATTATATAAAAAATCGTATTTGTGTATCACTTTACCTTCTAGTCTGTTTTAGATATTGAAAAAAGATTGGTCTTGTTATATTAAATTCATTGAAGTGTTGATTTGTTTTCTTAATTTCCAGTGTAAGCAGCAAGGGGACCTGTATGTAAAAGTTTGACCTATTATTTTATTTACTATTGTGTATTTACTGTAGTAGTAGTAGTAGTAGTTAAAAATTGTGTTATTGAATGGGTGCTTTTAAGGATTACAAGATACCAAAAAAGATTTTTTGCCTTTCCAATTTTTTAACCTTTCAAATTGCCAGAGTTCAAGACAGAAGAATAGACATTATTTTGTGACCAGTAACTGTAACTATATACGACTGAAGTTAGCTGTGTACTTGATAATTCATAATTCATGTAAAGTTCACTGACCAGTTTTCTATCCCCTTTGTGATATGAAAGGAATTTGTCTTGTATATCATTTAAGAACACCTCTCTAATAACTTTCTTTACAGACAAACTGGTTCTTGCATCATGTTTAATACCTCTTATGACAGCTTGTTTTGCAGATATATTGATCTTAGATCTAGTTTAACCATTCCCATCTAGTTGTAATTTGTGTTTGTGAACCTGTATAGTGGTGCTAATTTTGTATGTGGTTGACAGTGTCCTGACAGTCAAATAAAATGTTCAGGTGTAAAATCTGTTCTATTATTCCAAGTACATTAACAGTCTTACAGTGACTTATAATGTTGTATTGATTATGAAGTCTTAATTAGTCAACATTGAAGGAATAGCATTATAATGTTAATACAGATCATCAGCTTTCTCTCGATCTGTGTTATATAATACTTCACATACTACCATGTATTGTGTGATGGACCACTTAGTTAATAGTTCTATTGCAGAGACCTACCTGGTATATTATTTGATTACGTTTGGTTTAATGCTTATATAGATAAATGAAAACTGTCATGAGAGGCTGTGTTTTATCCACAAAATACAGCTTCACTCTGGATTTGGTTGGTTTGACCGTGTTGTAAATAGACTTTACTTGATCCAAGGCAGTATTTAGGAAGACTGAAATACAATACTCTACTGAAGTTCAGTTTATTTAGGTGTGTGTGGGATAATTTTGTATCTACAGTAAAAATGTATATATATAGGAGTATAGTGAGAGAGACTTGGTTACAGATTTTACTCTTTGTTAACTGTGTATTACTGATGTACTAATACTGAAATTTTAAAGTGCACTCTTAACCTTTTGCAATAATTATGCAATAATGCTTAAACACTACTGTTTTATTTCAGTTTCTCAAAGCTGTAGGTGTGGTTATACATTTTCACTTTCACATTTCCCATGGTACCAAAGCAATGCATCAGAAAACGAAAATATTAATATACAGACAGAGGCTACAGGCACACTAATTTTTCTGTGGAAGTTTTCATTTTTTGCTTGAAGAAGTGACTCGGGCTTAACCAAAAAGGAAACTTGCTTCGTCTGTAGGCACTGTACATTCAAGCTTCTATTGTATTAGACATTTACCTTTGAGTATTGTTGTGTTTGTTTGCTTGATATCATTGTCATACCTTTCTTGTACTTCTTAAGATAAAGATGTTTGTTTTCTTTCTCTTTTAATCATGCGAGTTCAGGTCGAGTGTAAATCAGTTCAAACCTTATATCTGCATGTAGATATGTATTGTCAGAATCTTTCAAAATGTTTTAAAATTGTTGCCCTACTGTTTGTAATGGAACGAATCAGCCACTGTGCTATTCAAGTGGGGCCATCTAGTGTCAAGTACTTGCACATTTCATCAAAACTTTCAGAGCATTGATGGGACGAATGTGAAACTAGTTTTCCATTGTATAATTTTAAGTGCCTTAACTGGAATATTTGTGTGTATTTCAGTTTTAAGAGGTGTATATGAGAATCAGTAACTGTAAAAATGAATTTTAGTTTTCATTAATTATTTTGATGGTATAAACCAATGACATATTACCAAAAAGATGGGTACAGGGTGTTTGGAAAGTCACTGGGCACTTGTATATTTATTAACATACAAAATTGCACAGTGACTTTCCAAACACCCTGTACTTCTAGCAACTTCAGATGTTTCAAATAATGTTTTTAAGTTCCCCTTGGTGTGGATTCCTGTACATGGTGAGGGGACCTTGCATGGTAGGTTCTGTTCTTTAAGTTTACCTCCTCTGGGATTTAAACATCTACCCACGTGTTTGCCGTGCATGGCAACCCATGAAGGGGATGAGAGGATCCTGGTTGTTGAGGGGTCCAACCCAAACATACCATTTTGGCCTTGAATTTTTGTAGATGGGCAGCCCTGGGTAGCCCCCTTTGGGTCAGCTAGCTGGTCTACTCAGGCTAGGGTCAACCAACTACCAGTGTTGGGTGTTCTCAACAGGTGTTGCGGACATTATATCTGATGCTGGTGTTTGGGTATAGTGCTTACGAAACCCTGGCATTGCTGCAATGTCCTTGTTTGACATGGTAGTGCGTTCCCTCATAGGGCTCCATGGTGGGTGGAGTCAGTGGGTACTGAAATTTCCCTTTCTTTATTATGGATACTGCAATTAAAAATCTTAGTAAACTAGCGAAAAAACAGTCTAAAGGTAAACGAACACCATCTGTACCACCTGTTGTACCTCATTTTTTTTTATATTGCACTCACTTTCAGACAAACCTTAAAGGCAAATGCCTTCCTTTTTCATTCAGAAGGGACTAGAAGGACTTGCTGGCTCTCCAAAGTCAGTAAAAAGCTTTGCTCTGGTGACATATTGGTGGAAACATCCACATCTCAACACAGTGAACTCCTGTTACATTCAAAGGCAATTGGAGATATACCTATAGAGGTTATACCTCATGCTACTTTGAATTCATTATGAGGAGTTATTGTTGAGAGGGATTTGAAGAACATCCCAGAGTCAGAGATTCTTGCTGGTTTCTTCACCCAAGGAGTTTTTGCAGTGAGAAGTATCTCCACTCGCAAAGATGGATTATGGTGCTGACCAATGTCCTCATTCTGACATTTACGTCACCATGTCTGCCTGCCACCATCAAGACAGGTTATCTTAATTACATAGTATGGCCATACATTCCAAACCCTCTCCGATGTTTCCAGTGTTAACGGTTTGGTCACTAGAAGATATCATGTCATGGTTGTTTGATGTGTGCTCGTTGCAGTGGCAAGGACCATGATGGCTATGAGTGTGAAATGGACCTTCATTGTATCAATTGCAATGGCTCTCTCCTGTCCTACTTTTGTTGCCCTAAATGGTTGGAAGAAAAAGAGGTGTAGAATTTGAAAACAATTTATAACATTACTTATTCTGAGGCTTGAAAATTGCTGTCCACCACCGAATCTCGGATGTATGTTTCTGCACTTTGTTCCACAGCTACTGTGAGAGTGCAGACAGATCTCTCTGTGCCTTCTAAAGAATCATGCTCCAAACAAATAAGTCTTTTGACCTTCATGGTTAGAAAGGTTGAATCAACTTTGGCACCTATCTCTATCCCTTTATATACATTCCAACAAACCCCAAGGTTCACATCCTTTGATTCCAGGCACAGGCATTTCCTCAGATTCATCTTTCTCTCTCACTCTAAGATGCAAAACAATCATTTGTTCACATCCTCAGTCTCTGGAATCCCCTTCCAACAGCAAAGAGCTGACTAATCAATCCAGGGCAGGATCCATGGATGTCTATAGATCTCCCTCAAATAAGGAAAGTAAGGAAAAAAGACGTGGTCGTAAACAAAAGGGTTCTCTGCCCAATTCTCCTACACGTAAATAAAAATGGCCACCCTAATACAATGGAATTGTCAAGGTTTATGTTCTAATCTGGATAACGTTAAAACACTGAATGCTTCCTACCATACTGTTTGCCTCTCCTTACAGGAAAAACCTGCCGATACAGTCACCTTTTGGCAGTTTTCTTTATACAGAAATGACAGGCTGTGTGATGGATGAGTGCATGGAGGGATGACACTGTTGGTTGATCAGCATCTGCCCACTGTTTTTGCCACTCAACACACCCTTGGAGGCTGTAGCCATCCGTGTTTCCTTGGGTCATACCATCACTGTTTGCTTTTTCTATCTGTCACTTGGAGAAACTAATATCAATCAGACCTTGATGGTCTCATTGAACAGTTGCTTTCTCCCTTTTTCATCCTGAGGAACTCTAATGGTCATCATCCCCTCTGGGGAAGTGCTGGTATTGGTAGAAGAGGTCATTCTGTAGAGCATATGCTCTCTGATCACAACCTTTCTGATTTCAATACTAGTTCTTCGACTTATTTCCATGTGCATAGTCAGTCCTTTACTCCTATTGATCTCTGTTTGTTCCCCTTCATTATTTTCCCATTTTTCATGGAGGGTTGACAATAATTCATGAGGCAGTGATCATTTCCCAATAATCTTGAGAGAGACTGGCCGTAGTTGGTGCTTCCTGACCCGCGTGCCCTGGTGGAAGCTGGATCAGGCAAACTGGCCTTCTTTCACTGCTCTCACGGAACTTGATCCTACCATTGTCTGTAAGCCATCAATAGACGACTGTGGCAACAGTAACTGACTTATTATACAAGCAGTTGCTCAGTCTTTCTACAACCTTAATACTTTTTTCACTATATTCTCGTCCATGGTGGAATCCTGTCTGCCACATGGCATGGAAGGCTCAAAAATGAGCCTGGAATACTTTTTGTAGATATCTTACACTCTATCCACATTGCTTTTCAGTGGGTCCGTGCACATGCTCTGTGGGTAAGACGTCAAAACCAGAAGAAATCTTGGATTAAGTTCACAACTAGCATATTTTCTACCACCAGTTCCAAAGTCACATGGAACAGGGTTCGAAAGGTCAGTGGGCACTACACTTTTGTCCCCCTTTCGATCTTATTCTCTGATGGCCAAGAAGTAGCTGATATCTGGAGCATCACCAATATTCTTGGTGATAGCTTTTGCCGGGTATCTAGCACTTCTGCTTGTTCCTCCACTTTCTTGGCCATCAAGACTCGGGCAGAGTGATCACCTCTTTCCTTTCGAACTGATTGTCTTCATGACTATAATCGTCCCTTTACACTCGTGGAACTGAAACTGGCCCTTCATCAGTCTGACAGTACATCTGTTGGACCAGATGATATACGCTATGACACGCTGCACTGTCTCTCTCCTGCTTCTCTTGATATTCTTCTAATTGATTTTAACTGGATCTGGCAGGAAAATGTTTTTCTTAAAGTCTGGTGCCAGGCTATTATCTAACCAATGTTTAAGCCTGGGAAAGATCCAAAGATTCATTCAACCTACCATCCAGTTGCTTTGAGTTGTCTCTGAGACCTTAGAGAGGATGGTTAATGCTCGTTATGTTTGGTTCCTCGTATCAGACAACCTCCTCTTGCCCACCCAATGTGGGTTCCGACAACAGCACTTCACCATAAGCCACCTGATTTGACTTAACGTCAGTCGAAGTCTTTCTCAAACAACAACATCTTGTGTCAATATTCTTTGACATTTAGAAGGCTTATGACACAACATGGAGGTATGGCATTTTGCAAGACCTCCATATATATGACCTATGTGGCCATTTACCCATTTTTATTAAATTTTTTTAATGGACAGGAGATTCCAAATTCGTGTGGGTTTGACACTTTCCTTTTCTACAGGAACTTGGAGTTCCTCAGGGCTGTGTTTTGAGTGTCACTTTTCAGTATAAAGATTAATGCCATCACTGAAGAACTCCCTCTCACTGTTGCAAATGGGCTCTGTGTCAATGACTTTCACATCTCATGTCGGTTGTTGAACATGAAATATATTCAGGGGTTTACTCTAAAACTGTTTGCATGCACTTTTGCCACCAACGGGGTATTCATCCTGATTATGAACTCTGTATTGGTGAAGTTGTGCTGCCTGTGGTCTCTGAGACAATTCTTGGGGCTTATCTTTGACTGTAAGCTTACCTTTATACCAAACATTAAGCAGCTATGGGTCAAATGTACAAGAGCACTGAACATCCTCTGTGTCCTCTCTACCACCAGTTGTGGAGTGGATCAATGTTTTATGTTAAAGATAGATTGTGCTCTTATTCAATCGAAACTCGACTATGGATCACTAGTCTATGGCTCTGCCAGACCCTCGGTCTTAACGATGCTGGACCCAATTCATCATCAAGGACTTTAGCTCTGCACTGGGGCTTTCTGCCCCACCTCAATTCAGAACTTATACATAGCAAATTTGCAAAGAAGGTTCATGAGACTATCTGCAACTATCTTTTACTATATTCTTCGAAACTTCATTACCAAAGCATCCCACCTGGGGTTGTGTTTTCCTTCCTCGGTGGGCCATACTTTTTCAGAACAGAAGATCTGCCATTGCTCCTTTTGACCTTTGCATCCAGGCACAGTTCAATGAATTATGTCTGTCCTTGGATAACATTGCAGAATCCTCTGGTCAGCCCATCCCACCATGGCTTATTACAGTCCCCAAATGTGACCTTTCTTTAAGTCATCTGAGAAGAGCAGATACTCCCGATTGGAAGTACCGTCTTTTATTTACTGAACATCTTTCGAACAATCTTTCCATTCCCATTTATGTGGATGGTTCCAAATAAGGCGACTGTGTTCACTGCTGAATTGTACGCCATTTCTTTTGCCCTGGATCATATTGTAACTAAGCAGTACCTGACTGCATTATTTATACTGACTTGCTTAGTTCTCTACTGGCTCTGGAATCTCTTCACGTTGGTTCACACCCTGTTCTCACTGATATTCAAACCCGACTCGCCCATTTCTCATTGACATTAACTTCTATCCAGTTTTTCTGAATTGCAGGCCGTGTTGGTATTTGTGGGAATGAGCTTGCAGACACAGCAGCTAAATCTATCTGCTCTGACACTCACTACTGTACCTGTTTCATACATGAACTGTGATCCTGTATTCAAGGTTTGGCTCTGTGCCAGCTGGCAGTCAACTTGGAGTGAGCAACGCAAAAACAAGCTTTTCCAAATAAAACCGTATATTGGACTTTGGTAATCTTGCTTCCATAAGGACCAAAAGGAGGAAGTTGTTCTAACTAAACTATGCATTGGTCACAGTTTTTTAACTCATCATTTTCTTTTATCTGAAACTGATGCACCAGTGTGTAGTCTATGTAGCACTCAGATTACTCTAAGCCACATTTTACTTTCTTACCATTGTTACGATTCTCAACGACGGCACCATTTTAAACATGTTCCGTCTCAAGGTTTGTCCATAACATTAGACAGTATTATTGGTGACACTGTCCACCTTGATAAAGTTTTTCGTTTTTTCAGGCCATTAATCTTTTTAATGTCAGTTAGGTGTTTTATATTTATTCATTAAACGTTTTTTATTGTGGTTCACTTTTAAGAATCACAATCTCTAGTTCGATTTGAAATTAGAAAACGGCCAGAACATTGAATAACTCGACACCAGGACTGGAAAGGCCAATTTCAGGTGAATAACGATGCTGTTTGAACTACCCGTTAGTCATCCTGGTGAGTTATTATTACAGTTTTGCTGCATGTCTTTTTAAACTTTTATTACTTTACTTTTTGATAATAGCCGTAATGACACAAAACCCAGAACCAGGACTGGAAAGGCCAACCTCAGGTTCTCGTACTTACCTGTTAGTCTTCCTGGCGGATTACGATAATTACCATTATCCTACAGAAAGTCCTTTACAAATTCTGTTACTGTAGTTTCTCTCAACATTATAGACTGAATGTTAACTTTTGTTTTATGCTATTTGTTTTTAAATGCTGTTTTGTTACACCTTCATTTCCTTTTATGAATTTTACTACATTTACTTTAGCTTTACCTTTTTACCGGACTTTGGCGCAGATAGCCTAGCTGCTATGTGCCATAAAACACTAAATCAACCAACTAATCATATTGTATCATATTATATATAACCTTTATTTATTATTAGATGAAAGCTACAGTTTCTACTCTTGAACAAGTACATGTAGTGTTCGTGTACACAATTTGATATTAGAAACTTTGGAATCATTGCGTATCAGTTCTGTTTTGTTTTTTAAATCTGCACAATGGGTTGTCTGGGTTGTGGCCACTATAGCAATAATCTCCGAATCTTACTATTAAAAGGCTCCTTAGTGGCACAGCAGTATGTCTGTGGACATACCAGAATAGAAAGTGGATTTCAATTCTCACGGTGGGCAGAATACAGGTAGCCTATTGTGTACCTTTATGCTTAATTACAAAATAATTACTGTTAAGTCCTAAAGCTTGTTGCTTAGTCACCAGTAGTGACTGGACCCATTTTTGTTTTAGCTGTAAAGTTCTGGACCCACACAAAATACAAGCATTGAAAATCCATAACTGATTTTGTTTCATTGTTGTATATTAGAAGTAGTTTCGTAAGTCTCACATAAAATTGTAAAATGAAATCTAAAACTACCAATAAAAGAATTAGTTAGTCCAAGTGTGAAAAGAAGTTTTAGCAATTAGTTCAATAAGACAATGTATTTATAAGTTCTATATTATTATTGGATTAAGTATCGTAATCTAACCAACCACGACGTCCAAAATTTATTTTCTAGTTATATCGTTTTGTCAGTGTTTAACTACATATTTATAAAGATTGCAGAACTTTCGTACTGATATTTAAAAGAAAGCGTCGCTAAAGACAGCAACATCTCTGTTATTTGTGATGCTATGTTAATACAGCTAATTAGACAATATGTCCAACTATGAAAAGCGTCCCCCAAAATAAATGAAAGTAGGGTACTTGCTACATGTGATGGGTTGGTTATAGTTTACTGTATTAGCGAGAGTAGTATCTATAACGGAAGGGTTAAACAAGTTAATGAGTGGAGTTTCATCTCTAATCGCAATCCACTGGTGTGAAAGAAAGAGATAACTGATGAGGAATAAAAAAGGTGATGGAGGAACTGCAGAAGTGGTGTGGGTGATTATTGCAAAACTGCGTATCTGCAAGATGGTTATGTGAAAAAGTTCGACAATACGCAATGTCAACCATGCATTATAAATGCTGAATTGAAATAAATTTTATAAT
The DNA here is from genome assembly GCF_004210375.1 of Tachypleus tridentatus. Taxonomy (NCBI): domain Eukaryota; kingdom Metazoa; phylum Arthropoda; class Merostomata; order Xiphosura; family Limulidae; genus Tachypleus; species Tachypleus tridentatus. Next base: position 63,988,670 of record NC_134826.1, on the reverse strand, counting down.
GGTTTTTAAACCTATACCTTTTTATGTACGTAATGTGTCATTGAAGGTTTCAGACAGTTTAGATCAGACCATTAATATGATGCACATTGGTGTTAAAGAAACAGATAATACTAATTTCCTCCACCCTATTGTACGTTGTTTATCATTACATTTTAAATCGAGTTTAGGTTTTTGAAAAGTGGGGATGCTTTTCTTAAACCATATGTGGGAAATGAACCTTTGGTTTGACGTTTCAGGCAAATATTGGAATAAAAAGAACAAAGGCGAGAAGATAAATATTTTATCTTTCTTTGGTTAAAGCTCTTATTTATTGTTTGCAGTAAGACTTAGGAATACACTACTGTTGATGGAAACTCTGTGATGGTCATTAAACATCGTAAAACACTATAAGGCCATCTTAAATGCTCAAAAACATTATTAAGCTATGAATGTGGAGTTCCCGTTTTCCAAGTTGAGAGTAAATTCATGGTAATATACGTGGTGAACGTTATTTACAGAGGTTAATTCTGATGGGTGGTGAATTTATCCTGTATGTGAGCTCATCAGGTAATTTAACTATTCCCATTGTGTAGTCGTACTCTGTTTGCATTTTTTATGAGCAAAACTTTAGGAGTCTTTTCAGACAATGCCAAAATCAAGGGCACAGCAGTATATCAACGGATGCACCACTAGAAATCAGGTTTCGATACCTGTAGTGGGCAGAGCACTGATATTCCATTGTATAGCTTTTTACTTAATCCTAGACAAACAAACTTGCCTAAATAATCGTGTATATTTAGGTACGTAAACACTGGAAGTACAAAAGGAAAAAAAATTGTCAAGTAAATATTTGATTATATTTTGCCTTTTTTTTTTTTTTACAAGACAGAACATCTAGTCGTTACAGAATAAATCAAAGTTGGAAGCACGAGTTAATTATTTGAATATAGTGAGGCATCTTTCAGTAATATATTTTGTAGAACTTAATGGAATCGTGCCACTGAGTGACTCCACTGTGACATTCTTGTCAGGAACAACAAAATAGACGAAGGAACTTCTTTCACGTGGTCTTTCGGCCTCATCATTTGGAACAAACAGTCAATGAAACTGTAAAGTACAATAGAATAGAATGTAAGTTTTGGTACAGCAGAAAGGAGAACAGTCATCAGGGGTAAGATGCATATATGTTACATAAAGAGTTGGTTAAATGTATCTTAAAATGACAGCTAAGTACAAGGTGAAATATTTTCATCCAAATTACTGCTTCACTTCATCAAACAATATCACCGTCATCTAAGTGTGTGCACCACAACGTACCTAGAAAATGTGGGCTTGAGGAAGATAGTGGAGGAACTTCAAGACTACTATAATTTGCAGGCGTGCACAACCAACGTATGCTTTACCCGAATTTGGTACTTCGGCATTTTAATAATTCGGAAGTTCAGATAGAAGTCAATGATGAATTCGATACAGATTCGTTTGCCCTATATGCTAAGAGGTTAAAAGACAAGGAGTTGATGTCAAAGATCTTGTTGGTGAAGAGCATGATAGCATCGCCGTTGTGAGTGGCGAGTATTTTGTGGTGGAGCAGAAAATAAGACAAATCGTACCTCAGTGTTTGGTGCAACTTGACATTCGTGTACTGTATGCTTATATGAAGTAAGAGAAGTGTTGGATATGCTGAAGAGTTCCAGGTTAGGTTATTTAAAAGCAGCAGGTTTTGTTGGAAATCTAGCAGTATTGCAAGCCTTGAGATGTGACGACAAAGTAGCTCATCATTTTCAATGCTCTGGTGACATCGCTACCAGAAATCCCCCAGTGAGACAACAGTAATTCTTTGAATTTACAATTGTAGAATAAGGAATTCAGTTTCCCTCCGTGGGCACAAAAGATAGCCCGAAGGGACTTTGCTATAAGAAAGCACACGCACATACTACTTAGAATATTGCAGTCGGCGTCAGTTACAGGGCTCTAGTTTGTAGTTCTGACCAAACTTTGAAAGAATGATGCCATACGATATAAAATGAGCCACCTTAATTTCAGCCATTGATAGTTTTATTGGAAAACTAAATGAACGGTTTAATATGGAAAATATCCGAATTTCACTCCCTTTCGGCAACTGTCCCCAAATCAGAAGAAATAATCGATATTCACTATTAAACCTCCAACAGCTCATTACAGACCAAACCTCAAACACAAAAATGTAAATGAGGCCAACTAAGATAATGAATGAGTATTCAGGTGTCATGTTTGGAGCAGTCGAGGAGGTTTAAAACCTCTAATTACGGCTTTTGCTGAACTTTGCAATATTATAATGATAGCAATAACTATTCCAGTTAGCAGAGCAGATTGTAAAAGTAGCTTTAGGAAGCTAAAACTAATCAAAAATCGCATTAGAACAGACCCGGTATGTCCAGGTGGTTAATGCGCTCGATTTGTAATCTGGGGATAGTGGTTTTGAATCGCTGTCACACCAAACATGTTCCCTAGTGAGCCGTGGGGGTGTTAACGTGACGGTCAATCCCACTATTCATTGGTAAAAGAATAGCCCAAGAATTGGCGGCGGGTGGTGATGACTAGCTGCCTTGTCTCTTGTTTTATACTGCTAAATTAGGGATGACTAGCACAGATAGTCCTCGGGTAGCTTTGCGCGAAATTCAAAACCGAACAAACCCATTAGAACCCATATGTTTAACAGTAATTAATTTGAACAAAGAACGCGCTCTTTCAATTCATATTGGTCAGGTTGTTGACATATTGGTTTTATTGAAAACGGAGTATAAAATTTTGACTATAATCCGTTGATAGCATATTAGCTGAAAACGTGTATTGTAAAAACAAATTCTTATATCACAAAAGTAATAAAATATGGATGAAAATTTCCAAAACACATAAAGTTGCACAAGGAAAAAACATTGAAACATCCCTCAGTCACAGATTGCACATTTTTTTACTTGTGTTTTATCTGCTCACTGTTGCTGGATATAGTCCATTACTCCAGATGAACAGCAAGTCTGCAACAAAAATAACAGTGGCCTGGATCCATTCTCCTGACTTAGTTTTCAGCTCGGAGATAGTAAAAGTTTCAAATGTTAAGGACATCTGTAACACGACTTAAAGTATGGCATTGTTTGGTAGGAGTATCTCAAGAGCTTTCTTAGCAATAAGAGGGTACGCTACAATTTGGTGACATTGAGAACGTTGTTCTGAAAAGTTGCTGTTGAACCTGGCTCTGCTGAAGTTCAATGATTTCTTCGAGGTATTCAACTATGACGTCTGCTGTCGCAACACTAAACGTGAACGGCTGTCTCACTGTGACTCTGGTGGGGAAGTATCCATCGGGAGACTTTGCGAGTTCATCTAAGTGCATGTCAATTCCTTGCATAGTTCCCCTGGTACAGAAATGTCTCCGATTTCAGACACATCTTCGATCTTACTTACACAGTCGTCCAGCAGGGGAAGTTTGCGAAGTTATCATTCTCTGTTCGTCGTTTCCATAACGGTACCTTTTTTTGAAAAGTGTGTCTTGACCTTTGCCGAATCCCTGGGGTTCGATTGAACTCAGGTTAAGAACTTCTGGGTTAGATGAAGTCAGAATCGCTGAAATACATTCCACACGTCTGTCTCAATCCCGGTGCGTGTTCTTCAGGTGGAAAACAAGAGGTTTCATTTGTCTCTGCAATAGCATCTTTGACTTCATAGTCGACATCTGGATGAAAGCTAATGTGTACAGAAATTACACTTATTTACTACAGTTTTCTATATTTTCAAAAACACATAAGGAAGGTTATGGATTAACTCTGAATTAAGCTGAAAACTGACTATAAGAATGGAAATAAATATACTTAAAGATCTGAAAATGAGTTTTACTTAGATTACTGGACATTATCTGTATTTAAGTGGAATTGTAATATTAGCAAGAAATGGGGATTTTAAAAGCCAAAAATCTGATAATATTGTTCTAGGTATCAAGATATTAATCACACCAGACTTCTGTTCGAATAGTATTAATAAAAGGAAATTGTTATTTTTGAGAAATGCAAGAAATAGCCTATGGATTCAGATCGAAACAATATTTTAAAATCAAAAACAAGAAAGTATCTGAAACTATTTACGTTTTTCTATTGGAAAATCTCTATATCAAAACTGTTTTGTTATTAAGCACAAAGCTACACAATTGGTTAGTTCTGCTATGAGGACATAAGTACGGGAATCGAATCTCTGTTTTTAGCGTTTTAAGTCTTCGAATTTGCTGGTAAACCACTGGAGGGGCACTCCAATTTTGTGGAGATTAGTTAGTTTTTAGTGT